>NW_022261979.1:1908588-2208588 GCF_002021735.2 Oncorhynchus kisutch | reverse complement strand
GCAACACAACACGGACCAAAGAACTGAAGGCTCTCTTTAACAAGCAACAACATGGACCAAAGAACTGAAGGCTCTCTTTAACAAGCAACACAACACGGAACAAAGAACTGAAGGCTCTCTTTAACAAGCAACACAACACGGACCAAAGAACTGAAGGCTCTCTTTAACAAGCAACACAACATGGACCAAAGAACTGAAGGCTCTCTTTAACAAGCAACACAACATGGACCAAAGAACTGAAGGCTCTCTTTAACAAGCAACACAACATGGACCAAAGAACTGAAGGCTCTCTTTAACAAGCAACACAACATGGACCAAAGAACTGAAGGCTCTCTTTAACAAGCAACACAACATGGACCAAAGAACTGAAGGCTCTCTTTAACAAGCAACACAACACGGGCCAAAGACTCAAGAGCTCTGAAGCTGCTGTTAGTCAGTCATAAGCTGTTAGAAGTGAATGGAGCATCAATGTAACTGTAGCTGTGATTGATTGGCAGGTCATTCTGAGCTGCCCTTGGTGAGTCACCAGCGTTGACCCAAGCTGGCTTGAGATTAGGCCTCAGCATAAGGGCTGGAGCTAATGAGATGATGAGAGGACTGACAGAGCGCAGGGTTAGATCAAGCTGACTCAAAGCTACAGTATGTAGTTCTCTAGCAAGGCTGAACTGAGGTTGCTCTATGTAAGCTGAGTCAAAACTTCAATGATGGTCCACATGGTTCCTGATTGGCTACCTGGTGAAAAGAAAGTCTGGGGTTGGTCAGATCCCAGCATGAAGAACCAATCGTCATCCTCGGTCTTGTTTGGACTAGCAGAGAGCTGCGAGACTTGGAGATCATCATCTCCAGCTACAAGAGTGGGACAAGTTGGTGAGAGACTGATCCTGAAGTCGTGTGCGCTGGCACGAACACACACATTCCCACACACAAAAAAGCACATACTGTAATACACGCATACACACACCCACACCTTCGTCGATGGTGCGGGACAGCCTCTTGCTGGCGGACCGGGTGAAGCGCGGGGCGGGCCGGGCGATCATGGAACTGGCCTGGCGGGTCTGGGCCTGGGTACGACCACTGTACCTGAACTTTGACCCCAGCGCCAGGAACCGGGATCGGGACGACGGGGGCTCCACGGACGACACCCTGGGGGAGGAGAATCACACAGTCACTCACAGTTTCTAGACATGCTTATTATAATGATTTGGTTTCATAGTTCATAATAGCTTGGCCAGTGATGTGATGAATCAATAAATCACATCACTGGACCAGCCGAACTCCAGCTTTAGTAAAAGCTTAGTCATGTTCCTCCAATGGCATACAGCCAGGTGATTTAGACCAACCTCATGTTACATGAACCATCTTAATCCAGAGCTCCTCCTGTATGGCGGACTTGTCACGTACAGTGCTGTGAAAAGGTTTTTGCCCTTTCCCTAATTCTATACTTTTGTATATTTTTGATACTGAATGTTATCATATCTTCAAACAAAACGTAATATTAGATAAAGGTAACCTGAGTGAACAAATAACACAACAATTACATACTTATTTCATTTATCTCATGAACAAAGTTATGCAACACCCAATGTCCGTGTGTAAAAGTAATTGCCCCTTTACACTCAATAACTGGTTCTTCCACCTTTAGCTGCAATGACTCCAACCAAACACTTCCTATAGTTGTTGATCAGTCTCACGTCTCTGTGCAGGAATCCCCCCCCGCCCCCAAACCATCACACTACCGCCACCATGCTTGACCGTTGGTATAAGGTTCTTACTGTGGAATGAGGTGTTTGGTTTTCGCCAGGCATAATGGGACTTTGACTCATCTGCCAGGTGCTTCTTGGCAAACTTGAGTCATCTTTTTGGACAAGATGGGTCCCATTATGTCTGGCAAAAACCAAATACTGCATTCCACAGTAAGAACCTCATACCAACGGTCAAGCATGGTGGTGGTAGTGTGATGATTTGGGATGCTTTACTGCCTCAGGACCTGGACACCTCGCCTTAATAGAAGGAACCATGAATTCTGCTCTGTATCAGATAATTCTACAGGAGAATGTCAGGCCTTTCGTCTGTGAGCTGAAGCGTAGCTGAGTCATGCAGCAAGACAATGATCCAAAACACACATTCAAGTCTACATGAAAATGGTTAAAAAGCAACAAATTTGAAGTTTTGTAATGGCCTAGTCAAAGCCCAGACCTAATCCAAATGGAGATGTTCTGGAAGGACTTGAAATAAGCAGTTCATGCTTTGAAAACCCACAAATGTTGCTAAGCTAAAGCAGTTCTACATGGAAGAGTGGAACAAAATTCCTCCACAGCGAGAGATGTGGTTGAAGATCTGATAACATTCAGTATCAAAAATATGCACAAATCCGTAAGGGGGCAAATATTGTTCACAGCACTGTAGCAGAGTTAAACTACCACCGGTGCTAATAGAGTTACTCTCAGAAAGGTTATGCTGCAGGGGCCAATTAGAATGCACAAGGGATTGGTAACCTGAGAATAGCCCCCTGTTGTCGGGCAGTAATGGGGGCAGATGACAGAATTAAATAGAACACTTTTATTGTATCTCTATCGAGCAGATGATCCAAGAAGTGGAGTAGGTAGAAGTTGCGCGCCTGTAACCGCTGATATGGGATCAGATATTGTTTTAACGTCCTAATGGTTAAGGTCAGGATTGGGGAGTAGGATAATCTGATCCTAGATCTATGGTTAAGGGTAACTTGTTAGTTAGAAGCAGGGTGAGTAGTGGTGTAGCGGAGGTTAAATGCACGTTGGCTCGACTGAACATTTTAGAAGAAGAGAAACGTTTGCATTTATAAGCCAATTTCCTGAAATTCTACACATTTCTCCATGGAGCTAAGAGACATTTTTGCAATTGTAAGGCTAACTTCCTGCAATCCTTCCTTGCCATGCAGCTAAAAAGGTTGCAGTTTTAAAGCAAATTTCCTGGGATTCTACATATTCTGCCATGGGAACAGAGAGATTATTTTGCCGTTTAAAAGCAAATTTCCTGCAATCCTATGCATTTTGCCATGGCTAATGCTGTGTTCTTTCGCTCAAACATAACAAAATCTCTACTGTTAAATGAATTGTTTAGGGATTTTTCAATTCTCCCTGACTATCTAGTTTTTGTTTTGCTGATTGTTAGTTCTCAAAGATAATATTATTAGACCATTACAGTCAAAGCCCGGTCTAACCCGGGGGAGGGGGGTCTACTAAGCTATATGGAATTGTTTTAATAATTGAATTATTTGATGAAAATGTGTACTTGGCTTACTGCTATTAGCACATACAACACATAGAATAACAGATACATGGAGCAACAGATAGTCCCCCCCCCAGAACATCTAAAGGAAGTTTGTTCTGAAGTGTCTGTCTTATATCTAGAGATAGAAGAGATAGATCAGCAAATGTTTGTTTTTTTACATGTATAACCCCTAAACAGTCTCAATATATATTTCCATTCATTTTTTCAACTTAAAGTATAAAGGAAATGATTTTACTCAGCGTGAACGGCGACCACGGTTTACCCACCAGCTATTTATTCACCACTGTATCACTGAGGGATAGTGAGTTTCTCACCTGAAGAAGGTATGGTGTTCCACTGAGGCCTTCCACAGCTTCTTGGAGGCCTTGTAGTTGGGCAGCTTGAAGCCGATTGTGCTCTCATACTGTTCTTGTTCAGAGGGACGGATCTTGATGAAGAAGCTGCTTCGCTTGTAGGAGATCTTGAGGACTTTGGGCCAGGGGAAACGATTGATCCTCAGCTTGTCCTTATATACCATGAGACCACCAGAACACACCCCTAGAGTGATGTCCACACCCTCAAGATCCTGTGAGCATGTAGAAAAAGTACATTCGATAAAGATGATCAATATGTTCTATATACCCTCATCATATACACTTATAGGCATCTTTCCGTCACTGTTATTCCTGCATTTACCTCAACATGCCACTAGGAGGTAGCAGCCTCTGCTACACTTTCAGCAGCACAGATTAATCTCGTTTGATGATGACAGCGATTTTGTAATTAAAAATCTGTGGCTGCTAGAGTTGCCTAACCTTGTTATTCCCAAATCATGCACTTCGATTGGATAGTTTTCTACTTTTTCTGACCGCTCTTAAAAATATATATAAAAAATGTTCCAGTCCTAGATTCCAGAACATTCTAAAGTGTACCTTGGCTTGGTGCAGATCCACTCCATACATAGACAGCTTCTTGGCATTCTCCAGAAACAACATGTCTGCCTGGGCTGGACTCATGGATCTGGAGACAAACACAGAGATGGGTACAGCAGGTAGCCTAGTGGTTAGCGCGTTGGACCAGGAATTGAAAGGTTGCTGGATTGAATCCCTGAGCTGACAAGGTCAAAATCTGTTGTTCTGCCCATGAACAAGGCAGTTAACCCACTGTTCCCCAGTAGGCCGTCATTGTAAATAAGAATTTGTTCTTAACTGACTTGCCTAGTTAGGTTACATAGAAGAAGAGGTAATGTAAACAGGTCCGGTGTAGAGCATGGTGCTTGCAACGTCAGGGTTGTGAGTTCAATTCCCACAGGGGACAATTACAATAATGTTTGCACTAACAACTACTGTAAGTCTCTCTGGATAAGAGCGTCTCCTAAATGACTCAAAAGTAAACATGTAAGGATGCAAGTTAGCAACTATATAAGTGCAAGTTATCAGCTATATAATAAGACGTTTATGGTGTGTGTCATCTGTGCATACAGTGCACGTGTACAGCAAGGCTTGCCATGTGTAAAACTAGCATATATGCAGAGTCTGCTGCTCTTTCCTCCTAAAACCCCACATCTGACCTGTATGTGACATTCTGCCGCTCCATTCTTTATCAGAGCTCAAGTATTTAGTCTGGTCTTTTCTACATTACTCCAGTATATAGTCTGGTCTTTTCTACATGACTCCAGTATATAGTCTGGTCTTTTCTACATTACTCCAGTATATAGTCTGGTCCTCCCTGGTCTTTCTTCATTACTCCAGTATTTAGTCTGGTCTTTTCTACATTACTCCAGTATTTAGTCTGGTCTTTTCTACATTACTCCAGTATATAGTCTGGTCTTTTCTACATGACTCCAGTATATAGTCTGGTCTTTTCTACATTACTCCAGTATATAGTCTGGTCTTTTCTACATGACTCCAGTATATAGTCTGGTCTTTTCTACATTACTCCAGTATATAGTCTGGTCTTTTCTACATTACTCCAGAATAGAGTCTGGTCTTTTCTACATTACTCCAGTATATAGTCTGGTCTTTTCTAAATGACTCCAGTATATAGTCTGGTCTTTTCTACATTACTCCAGTATGTAGCCTGGTCCTCCCTGGTCTTTTCTACATTACTCCAGTATATAGTCTGGTCCTCCCTGGTCTTTTCTTCATTACTCCAGTATATAGTCTGGACTTTTCTACATTCTCCAGTATATAGTCTGGACTTTTCTACATTACTCCAGTATATAGTCTGGTCCTCCCTGGTCTTTTCTACATTACTCCAGTATATAGTCTGGTCTTTTCTACATGACTCCAGTATAGTCTGGTCTTTTCTACATTACTCCAGTATATAGTCTGGTCTTTTCTACATGACTCCAGTATATAGTCTGGTCTTTTCTACATTACTCCAGTATATAGTCTGGTCTTTTCTACATTACTCCAGAATAGAGCCTGGTCTTTTCTACATTACTCCAGTATATAGTCTGGTCTTTTCTAAATGACTCCAGTATATAGTCTGGTCTTTTCTACATTACTCCAGTATGTAGCCTGGTCCTCCCTGGTCTTTTCTACATTACTCCAGTATATAGTCTGGTCCTCCCTGGTCTTTTCTTCATTACTCCAGTATATAGTCTGGACTTTTCTACATTCTCCAGTATATAGTCTGGACTTTTCTACATTACTCCAGTATATAGTCTGGTCCTCCCTGGTCTTTTCTACATTACTCCAGTATATAGTCTGGTCTTTTCTACATGACTCCAGTATAGTCTGGTCTTTTCTACATTACTCCAGTATATAGTCTGGTCTTTTCTACATGACTCCAGTATATAGTCTGGTCTTTTCTACATTACTCCAGTATATAGTCTGGTCTTTTCTACATTACTCCAGAATAGAGCCTGGTCTTTTCTACATTACTCCAGTATATAGTCTGGTCTTTTCTAAATGACTCCAGTATATAGTCTGGTCTTTTCTACATTACTCCAGTATGTAGCCTGGTCCTCCCTGGTCTTTTCTACATTACTCCAGTATATAGTCTGGTCTTTTCTACATGACTCCAGTATATAGTATATGTAGTGGAGAGGGTAGCAAGTTTTAAGTTCCTCGGCATACACATCACAGCATACACATCACAGACAAACTGAATTGGTCCACTCACACAGACAGCATCGTGAAGAAGGCGCAGCAGCGCCTCTTCAACCTCAGGAGGCTGAAGAAATTCGGCTTGTCACCAAAAGCACTCACAAACTTCTACAGATGCACAATCGAGAGCATCCTGGCGGGCTGTATCACCGCCTGGTATGGCAACTGCACCGCCCTCAACCGTAAGGCTCTCCAGAGGGTAGTGAGGTCTGCACAACGCATCACCGGGGGCAAACTACCTGCCCTCCAGGACACCTACACCACCCGATGCTACAGGAAGGCCATAAAGATCATCAAGGACATCAACCACCCGAGCCACTGCCTGTTCACCCCGCTGTCATCCAGAAGGCGAGGTCAGTACAGGTGCATCAAAGCTGGGACCGAGAGACTGAAAAACAGCTTCTATCTCAAGGCCATCAGACTGTTAAACAGCCACCACTAACATTGAGTGGCTACTGCCAACACACTGTCAATGCCACTGACTCTACTCCAGCCACTTTAATCGTGGGAATTGACGGGAAATGATGTAAATATATCACTAGCCACTTTAAACAATGCTACCTTATATAATGTTACTTACCCTACATTATTCATCTCATATGCATACGTAGATACTGTACTCTATATCATCGACTGCATCCTTATGTAATACATGTATCACTAGCCACTTTAACTATGCCACTTGGTTTACATACTCATCTCATATGTATATACTGTACTCGATATCATCTACTGTATCTTGCCTATGCTGCTCTGTACCATCACTCATTCATATATCCTTATGTACATATTCTTTATCCCCTTACACTCTGTATAAGACAGTAGTTTTTTGGGGGAATTGTTAGTTAGATTACTTGTTCGTTATTACTGCATTGTCGGAACTAGAAGCACAAGCATTTCGCTACACTCGCAATAACATCTGCTAACCATGTGTATGTGACAAATAAATTTGATTTGATTTGATTTGATAGTCTGGTCTTTTCTACATTACTCCAGTATATAGTCTGGTCTTTTCTAAATGACTCCAGTATATAGTCTGGTCTTTTCTACATTACTCCAGTATGTAGCCTGGTCCTCCCTGGTCTTTTCTACATTACTCCAGTATATAGTCTGGTCCTCCCTGGTCTTTTCTTCATTACTCCAGTATATAGTCTGGACTTTTCTACATTCTCCAGTATATAGTCTGGACTTTTCTACATTACTCCAGTATATAGTCTGGTCCTCCCTGGTCTTTTCTACATTACTCCAGTATATAGTCTGGTCTTTTCTACATGACTCCAGTATATAGTCTGGTCCTCCCTCGTCTTTTCTACATTACTCCAGTATATAGTCTGGTCCTCCCTGGTCTTTCTACATTACTCCAGTATAGAGTCAGTCCTCCCTGGTCTTTTGCACATTACTCCAGTATAGAGTCAGTCCTCCCTGTTTTTTTATACATTACTCCAGTATATAGTGCGGTCCTCCCTGGTCTTTCTACATTACTCCAGTATATAGGTCAGTCCTCCCTGGTCTTTTGTACATTACTCCAGTATATAGTCATTTCTCCCTGGTCTTTTCTACATTACTCCAGTATATAGTCTGGTCCTCCCTGGTCTTTTCTACATGATAGTTCCAGTATATAGTCCGGTCTCCCTGGTCTTTTCTACATTACTCCAGTATATAGTCTGGTCCTCCCTCGTCTTTTCTACATTACTCCAGTATATAGTCTGGTCCTCCCTGGTCTTTCTACATTACTCCAGTATAGAGTCAGTCCTCCCTGGTCTTTTGCACATTACTCCAGTATAGAGTCAGTCCTCCCTGTTTTTTTATACATTACTCCAGTATATAGTGCGGTCCTCCCTGGTCTTTCTACATTACTCCAGTATATAGTCTGGTCCTCCCTGGTATTTCTACATTATTCCAGTATATAGTCCGGACCTCCCTGGTCTTTTGTACATTACTCCAGGATAGAGTCTGGTCCTCCCTGGTCTTTTGTACATTACTCCAGTATATAGTCTGGTACTCCCTGGTCTTTTCTACATTACTGCAGTATATAGTCTGGTCCTCCCTGGTCTTTTCTATATTACTCCAGGATAGAGTCTGGTCCTCCCTGGTCTTTTGTACATTACTCCAGTATATAGTCTGGTCCTCCCTGGTCTTTTCTACATTACTGCAGTATATAGTCCAGTCTTTTCTACATTACTCTAGTATATAGTCTGGTCCTCCCTGGTCTTTTGTACATTACTCCAGTATATAGTCTGGTCCTCCCTGGTCTTTTCTACATTACTCCAGTATAGAGTCTGGTCCTGCCTGGTCTTTCTACATTACTCCAATATATAGTCTGGTCCTCCCTGGTATTTCTACATTACTCCAGTATACAGTGCCTTGCGAAATTATTCGGCCCCCTTGAACTTTGCGACCTTTTGCCACATTTCAGGCTTCAAACATAAAGATATAAAACTGTATTTTTTTGTGAAGAATCAACAACAAGTGGGACACAATCATGAAGTGGAAAGACATTTATTGGATATTTCAAACTTTTTTAACAAATCAAAAACTGAAAAATTGGGCGTGCAAAATTATTCAGCCCCCTAAGTTAATACTTTGTAGCGCCACCTTTTGCTGCGATTACAGCTGTAAGTCGCTTGGGGTATGTCTCTATCAGTTTTGCACATCAAGAGACTGACATTTTTTCCCATTCCTCCTTGCAAAACAGCTCGAGCTCAGTGAGGTTGGATGGAGAGCATTTGTGAACAGCAGTTTTCAGTTCTTTCCACAGATTCTCGATTGGATTCAGGTCTGGACTTTGACTTGGCCATTCTAACACCTGGATATGTTTATTTTTGAACCATTCCATTGTAGATTTTGCTTTATGTTTTGGATCATTGTCTTGTTGGAAGACAAATCTCCGTCCCAGTCTCAGGTCTTTTGCAGACTCCATCAGGTTTTCTTCCAGAATGGTCCTGTATTTGGCTCCACCCATCTTCCCATCAATTTTAACCATCTTCCCTGTCCCTGCTGAAGAAAAGCAGGCCCAAACCATGATGCTGCCACCACCATGTTTGACAGTGGGGATGGTGTGTTCAGGGTGATGAGCTGTGTTGCTTTTACACCAAGGGTTTTGCATTGTTGCCAAAAAGTTCAATTTTGGTTTCATCTGACCAGAGCACCTTCTTCCACATGTTTGGTGTGTCTCCCAGGTGGCTTGTGGCAAACTTTAAACAACACTTTTTATGGATATCTTTAAGAAATGGCTTTCTTCTTGCCACTCTTCCATAAAGGCCAGATTTGTGCAATATACGACTGATTGTTGTCCTATGGACAGAGTCTCCCACCTCAGCTGTAGATCTCTGCAGTTCATCCAGAGTGATCATGGGCCTCTTGGCTGCATCTCTGATCAGTCTTCTCCTTGTATGAGCTGAAAGTTTAGAGGGACGGCCAGGTCTTGGTAGATTTGCAGTGGTCTGATACTCCTTCCATTTCAATATTATCGCTTGCACAGTGCTCCTTGGGATGTTTAAAGCTTGGGAAATCTTTTTGTATCCAAATCCGGCTTTAAACTTCTTCACAACAGTATCTCGGACCTGCCTGGTGTGTTCCTTGTTCTTCATGATGCTCTCTGCGCTTTTAACGGACCTCTGAGACTATCACAGTGCAGGTGCATTTATACGGAGACTTGATTACACACAGGTGGATTGTATTTATCATCATTAGTCATTTAGGTCAACATTGGATCATTCAGAGATCCTCACTGAACTTCTGGAGAGAGTTTGCTGCACTGAAAGTAAAGGGGCTGAATAATTTTGCACGCCCAATTTTTCAGTTTTTGATTTGTAAAAAAAGTTTGAAATATCCAATAAATGTCGTTCTACTTCATGATTGTGTCCCACTTGTTGTTGATTCTTCACAAAAAAATACAGTTTTATATCTTTATGTTTGAAGCCTGAAATGTGGCAAAGGGTCGCAAAGTTCAAGGGGGCCGAATACTTTCGCAAGGCACTGTATAGTCCGGTCCTCCCTGGTCTTTTCCACATTACTCCAGTATAGAGTCTGGTCCTCCCTGGTCTTTTGTACATTACTCCAGTATAGAGTCCGGTCCTCCCTGGTCTTTTCCACATTACTCCAGTATAGAGTCTGGTCCTCCCTGGTCTTTTCTACATTACTCCAGTATAGAGTCCGGTCCTCCCTGGTCTTTTCCACATTACTCCAGTATAGAGTCTGGTCCTCCCTGGTCTTTTCTACATTACTCCAGTATATATTTCTGTCCTCCCTGGTATTTTCCACATTCCTCCAGTATAGAGTCTGGTCCTCCCTGGTCTTTTCTACATGATAGTTCCAGTATATAGTCTGGTCCTCCCTGGTCTTTTGTACATCATAGTTCCAGTATATAGTCAGTCCTCCCCTGGTTCTTACCTGTATGTGCGGTGCAACTCCATGACCTTGTCCTCCAGCTCTTTGCCCTGTCCCGGGGCCAGCCTCAGCTCCTTGGTGTAGTGAGAGCCGTGGACCTCTGGATCATACTCCCCCAGCTCAGACTGGGCCGTGTAGGAGCCTAGCATGGCCAGAGTTACAAAGGAGCATGGCAGCAGGCCACTCAGTATGTCTTTACGCAGCTGTAGACACAGGTAGTACCTGCGAGAGGGAGGGAAAGAGAGGGGTAGATGGAGAGAGAGAGAGAAAGGGGGGGTGGAGGAAGAGAGAGGGGGGGTGGAAGGAAAGAGAAAGGGGGTGGGTAAGGACAGAGGGGTGGAGAGAGCAGGAGCAAGAGAGCAGAGGGGGGGGGGTGAAGAGAGAGGAGGGGTGAAGGGTGAGAGGAAAGAGAGAGAGAGAGGAGAGATGAGAGGTGAGAGATATTGTGAGGGGGTGGAGAGTGAGCAAGAGAGGGGTTGGAGGGAGAGAGAGAGCGAGGGGGTGGGAGAAAGAGGAAGGGGGGGTTAAGGGAAAAAGAGAGAGAGGGGGGCGAGGGTGGAGAGAGAGAGAGGGAGAGAGAGAGTGAAGAGAGAGAGGGAGGGGAATGGGAGTTAACCACTGACACCCTGAAATTGAGTTAACGGCAGATATTTAGATGTGTGTGTAGATTAACCTGGTGAGGTCTTCTGTGAGCTGAGCTGGATCAGGAGGGTAGAACTTCACGTTGAAAGTGAACTCGTATGTATAATCTGGAGATGAAAATACAGTCTGAGTACTGTTGGTCATTTGAGTTAGAAACATGTATTTACTGTAGGTCATCGTATTGACATCACCCACCTGCCACCTGTTTCCGGATCTCTTTGGAGGCGTCCAGCCATGTCTGTAAATGACAGCAGGAGAACAGACTCAATGAACGCCGTCGTACTGTAAGAAAGTCATTTTGCCCTGTGTGGTGAAACTGCACCTTCCATCCTATAGGTACTGTTTCTCTAATGGGCAAGAACATGCAGTCAAACTACACGCAAAACAACACACTCACTGAACATATCTTTCTCTCCCAAAGGACTCCACAGGTGAGATGCCATCTACCCTCCTTTCACTTGGAAGGTTAAGATTACTGTTCACCACTTCACCCTAGATTAGCACCCCATTCTTAAACCAGGCAAAGTGTACTGTACCCTGGAGGTGGGGGTATCCCAGACGGCCAGGCCACAGTAGTCTCTCTCCAGCAGGTTGAGGTGGTTACACACCTTCACAAACAGATCCGAGCCCGTCGCATGTTTCTACACAGGGAGACAGAGAGGAGACCAATCACACAAACATTCAGTAAGAAAGAAATATTACTGGTTGTACTCATAACCAATCACAAATAAGCATTCAGTAAGGAAGAAATATTACTGGTTGTACTCATAACCAATCACAAATAAGCATTCAGTAAGGAAGAAATATTACTGGATGTACTCACATACGATCACAACTATGCATTCAAAAAGATTAAGTCAGAAACAGAGTTGATGGGCAATTATTTGAAGTGTAGAAAAGAGTAGAACAAGGCTGAAAAGACAACGGTGTATTTGAGAAGTGTCTTACACCGAGCTCACACTCAAACAGAGTGTCGTCCAGGAGGGTGACTTTACACTGCATGATCCGCGGACGCTTGGAGGGTTTGGCCTCCTCTGCTAAAGCCATCTTGTCTTCTCCATTAGTGTTCTCCCCTTCCCCTCCGTTCGCCTCTCCCTCCTCCATCTGCTCGGCTGGCTCTTCCTCTGTTTCTTCTTTCTTCTCTTTCTCCTCTACTCCCGCCTCCTTCTCTTCCCCCTCCTTCTCTACCTCGGCGTTCACCTTCTGCTCCGCCTGTGCTGGCTAGGGGGTCACAGAAAGGTCATATGACAGACATGTTGTCAGGATGTTTCATTTCTAATTAAAGACAGTTACATTTATGTAATAGACAGAGTGACTCAAAATATAATGCAGTCATTATCCTCAGGAAATAAGGACAAGTGACTTTCAGTGTAGCTGTTAGAGAAGAGCATGGCACGCACTGCAGTCCTTCTTCTATGTTATAACAAACAGCTTTCATACCGCCATGCTCTTCTCTTTCCAACTACACTACACGCACTGCAGTCCTTCTTCTATGTTATAACAAACAGCTTTCATACCGCCATGCTCTTCTCTTTCCAACTACACTACACGCACTGCAGTCCTTCTGTGTTATAACAAACATCTTTCATACCGCCATGCTCTTCTCTCTTCCAACTACACTACACGCACTGCAGTCCTTCTGTGTTATAACAAACAGCTTTCATACCGCCATGCTCTTCTCTTTCCAACTACACTTCAACTCTTGTCATTGATTATAGTGCTGGGAATTGTTTTGTTTTTTAAGTCGGGTTCGGTTTCGGTTCAATTATTAAAAAATGATCTCAGTTTTTGATTTCGGTTTCTATAAAAACATTTTTTACAATAAATGCAGCATGCATTATGTGGGTTAAAGGTTGTAACAACACAGAATCAAACCATTAATAAAAGTCCCATGATGCTAATGATGACCTTTGTTAATCACTTATTAACCATTTCTTCACAGTAATTTACTTTAATAAAATATTTGTTTTATTTGATGACTTTATTATTTCATTCCAAGTCATCATCTCATCTGTATAGAGCTGCTGCCTATGCTGTCTGACAAAAGCACTATTTTAGTAGTTCTTCAAAGTAAATAAGGCAAACTTTTATGCTTAATACCAACTATCAATCACTTAGATGATGTATTTTCAGGTAGAGATACCTCGCGAAGCAGCTGCTCTCTATCCCTCTCTCTTGTTCTCTCATCTCTGCTCCACACAGACCGAGACCAGACAAGCAATGGATTATGTTCATTGTAGTTAATTACCACATTTCTGCTGTAAACTATGTCTAATTTTGGTCTGTTGGAAACTTCAACTCCCTACTACATCGTCACACAAACTGAGCATCAACTTGTTTTTTTCGCTCAGCACTACTAGATTAGTAGTACTAGACTACTATGTAACAGCAATGTTACTTCATTTATTAAATAATTACTTGAAGCGGTACTTTTCCTAACGCAGACTAGATCTAGGCAGCTCTAGACCTGCACAGAGCAGCCTAGTCAGTTCTACTGAGTCAGCAGCCCACCCCAGTCAAGCACCAAACTAGTTGATGTTCTGTCCTGTACCTCTCTCTCTCCTGCTACGCTGAGTGTCTTCAGTGTAGCTATTCTCTGAATGCTATGTTGTTGATCAGACTCTGGGTAACATGTTCCTTCAGTTTCTGTGCCTGATGTTCACCTCACTTATTTTTACTCCAGTCTCTCACTTGAGACTCATTGACCTACATCTTCAGTCTGCTGCAATGCAGCCCCTCAATGTGTAAAATAATAACAGCATTGTAGAAAAATATATTTTAAAAAATGGGAAGGCAACTCATTGACACGTTTAATAATATACAGAACACAAATATAAACGCAGCAATTTGAGTTACAGTTCATAGAAGTAAAAAAGTCCATTAAAATAAAGTCAATTCTGCCTGGCAACAGCACACTCCCTCAAAACGTGAGACATCTGGGGCTTTGTGTTGTGTGACAAAACTGTACATTTTAGAGTGGCCTTTTATTGTCCCTAGCACAAGGTGCACCTGTGTAATGATCATGCTCTTTAATCAACTTCTTGATTATACCACACCTGTCAGGTGGATGAATTATCTTGACAAAGGAGAAATGCTCACGATCAGGGATGTAAAACCAATGTGTGCATACCATTTGAGAGAAAATAAGCATTTTGTGCATATGGAACATTTCTGGGAGCTTTTATTTCAGCTCATGAAACATGGGACCAACACTTCACATGTTGCGTTTATATTTTTGTTCAGTGTAGGTATGATAATTCTGCATTTTTGTTTTTTTGCGCACTGCAAAAGCTGTCTCCCACAATCAGAACAAAAAAAAAACAGCAGGATAGCATTCCCCAAGGAACAGAGTTGTGCACCCATGCCCTAGGTGAGAAGTTCACTGTCTCCCTCACTCACCTGTGTCTCTGCACTGCTGATGGAGTGATGGTCCTGGGCCTCTACCGGCTCCTCCTGACTCTCCTGTTCAGCCTCCCCCTCCACCTCTGCTCTGAGCTCTGGCTCCGGGGCCGCGATGGGGGCTTTCACCTGCACCTCTGTTGTGGACTGCTCCCCTGCTTTGTTCCCCTCCCCTGCTTTCTTTTTGCCCTTCCGTTTTTTCTTCTTTAACTCTTTATTCTCCTCGTTCTTCTTTACCTCTTTATTCGCCTCGTTCTTCTTCCCCTTCTCCTCCTCTTTATTTTCTTTCTCTTTCTTCTTCCCCTTTTGCGTTTTTTTCGTTGTCTTTTCCTCCCCTTTCTTCTTCTCCTCTTTCTTTGGAACCCCTTCCTCCCCTTTCTTCTTCTCCTCTTTCTTTGCTGCCTCTTCCTCCTCTTTCTTCTCCTCTGCTTTCTTTGCTGCCTCTCCCTCCTCTTTCTTCTTCTCCTCTTTCTTTGCTGCCTCTTCCTCCTCTTTCTTCTTCTTCTCTGCTTTCTTTGCTGCCTCTCCCTCCTCTTTCTTCTCCTCTGCTTTCTTTGCTGCCTCTCCCTCCTCTTTCTTCTCCTCTGCTTTCTTTGCTGCCTCTCCCTCCTTCTTCTCTGCTTTCTTTGCTGCCTCTCCCTCTTTCTTCTTCTTCTCCTCCTCTTTCTTTGCTTCCTCTTCCTCCTCTTTCTTCTTCTTCTCTGCTTTCTTTGCTGCCTCTTCCTCCTCTTTCTTCTCCTCTGCTTTCTTTGCTGCCTCTCCCTCCTCTTTCTTCTTCTCCTCTTTCTTTGCTGCCTCTCCCTCCTTCTTCTCTGCTTTCTTTGCTGCCTCTCCCTCTTTCTTCTTCTTCTCCTCCTCTTTCTTTGCTTCCTCTTCCTCCTCTTTCTTCTTCTTCTCTGCTTTCTTTGCTGCCTCTTCCTCCTCTTTCTTCTCCTCTGCTTTCTTTGCTGCCTCTCCCTCCTCTTTCTTCTTCTCCTCTTTCTTTGCTGCCTCTCCCTCCTTCTTCTCTGCTTTCTTTGCTGCCTCTCCCTCTTTCTTCTTCTTCTCCTCCTCTTTCTTTGCTGCCTCTTCTTCCTCTTTCTTCTTCTCCTCCTCCTTTTTCTTTGCTGCCTCTTCCTCTTGATTCTGCTGCTCTGCCTCTTTCTTCGTTACCCCTTCCTCTTCTTTTTTCTTCTTCTCTGCTTTCTTTGCTGCCTCTTCCTCCTCTTTCTTCTTCGCTTTCCTTGCTGCTTCTTCCTCCTCTTTCTTCTTCTTCTCTGCTTTCTTTGCTGCTTCTTCCTCCTCTTTCTTCTTCGCTTTCCTTGCTGCTTCTTCCTCCTCTTTCTTCTTCTTCTCTGCTTTCTTTGCTGCTTCTTCTTCCTCTTTCTTCTTCTTCTCTGCTTTCTTTGCCGCCTCTTTCTCTTCTTTCTTCTTCACTGCCTCTTTCTTTGCTGCTTCTTCCTCTTCTTTCTTCTTCTTCTCCTCTGCTTTCTTTGCTGCTTCTTCCTCTTCTTTCTTCTTCTTCTTCTCTGCTTTCTTTGCTGCTTCTTCCTCCTCTTTCTTCTTCTCTGCTTTCTTTGCTGCTTCTTCCTCCTCTTTCTTCTTCTCTGCTTTCTTTGCTGCTTCTTCCTCCTCTTTCTTCTTCTCTGCTTTCTTTGCTGCTTCTTCCTCCTCTTTCTTCTTCTCTGCTTTCTTTGCTGCTTCTTCCTCCTCTTTCTTCTTCTCTGCTTTCTTTGCTGCTTCTTCCTTCTCTTTCTTCTCCCCCCTTTCCTCTGCCTCTTTCTTCTCCTCCCCCTTGGCCTGCTCTAACTTTTCCTCCTTTGTTCCAGCCTCTGCCTTCTCTTTCCTGTCCTTCTCCGCCTTCTCGACCTCAGCCCACTCTACGTCTGAGCACTGCGAGCGCCGCTTGAGGAAGGAGGAGAAGAGACGTGAGAGGCCCCGGCTGGCTGAGGTGCGCTGGCGGGGCTTCACTAGCTGCTCCTCCTCAGTGGTGGTGGTGAAGATGGGGGTCTCTGTGGAGCCAGGCTCTGAGGCCTGCTCCTGGGTCTTCTGGCTGGGCTTCTCCCTCTCTGGCTCCGCTGCTGCTGCCTCTGGGCTCTGCTTGTTCTCCGGTTCTCTCTCTGTTTCTGGCTCTGGGCTCTGCTTGTTCTCCAGTTGTATCTCTGCCTCCGAGCTCTGCTTGTTCTCCGGTCTTCTCTCTGCCTCTGCTACACTGGGCTTCGGCTTGCCCTCTGTGTCCGCCTCGCCCACCGCGCTAGCCTCTGTTGTCATGGTACACACTGCAGAACATGTTATAGGAAAGAGAAAGCTTTGTGTGTTGTCATGTTGGATGATGCACAGCAACATACACACAAGCAAGACATGATTATGGACAGTCAACAGTGATGCACTGATGCCATTCTACAGCATGAGCTACTACTACTACGTTTTCTCAGACTGGAGTACTCGAACAAATATGCCACAAACACTTTTTCATATGGAGTTATGAGTGTATCCCACTCCACAATGGCACCTCTTGTTGAATGAGTGTGTGTGTGTGTGTCTGGGAGGACCTCTTGAGAGACAGGCAGCTCACGACAGTGTGTGTCTACCAGAGGCTCATTAGAAACACACACAATGGAGTCTTTCTGCTCCGTAGCAGCCTAGAAGTCTATTAGTACAGCTCCAGTCAGTATCATCCTCAGCACTAACCCAACACGGCTCTTTCATCCGTCCGCTGTGGCCCCGCCGGCTTCATACGGTGGGCCAAGATGTCCCAATGTAACATTGCATGACAATGCATCGCTAAATTGGGTTAGAAATTCACAGGACATACAGGGCTTCTGAGAAGTAAATGGCCAGTTACTGTGTTCACTTCACTGTGTGAACTTGTCTTGCAGTTGTGAGGCTGTCATTGAAAGAGTTGCAGCAGCATCAACGTACTTGTGTTAGATCATAGCAGTTCATCATCATATGTCTAGTAGCCCTCCATTCAGTGTTAACAGAGATTGCATCTACTTAGCATCTAGGCTAGTCTGATGCTGCTAGTTGTTGTCATTGCTCAACATCTAGGCTAGTCTGATGCTGCTAGTTGTTGTCATTGCTCAACATCTAGGCTAGTAGTTCATTAAATGTCTAGGTCTGCCATACAGTGGGGGGCAGGGAGACACTTCGCTAGACAGGATGGCAGATCTTCCAGCTGCACACACACGGCTGTCCTTACCCCAGAGGGTGCCTGACACACACACAGTGAACCATCGCTATAGGGACAGCAGGGGTATGGGGAGGAGAGGAGGGGGGACCACAGAGACCAAATCCTCTTTAGTCCTCCCATTGTTTGTGTCTAGTGACCAATAACTGTGGTGCACTCAAACTAATCCTGCCCTTCCCCCACCGCAACAACCCCCCATAGGCCTGTTCCCTAGGTCAACCTAAACACACACACACACACACACACACCGAGCAGCGTGGTGTACGCCTCAGTGCTCAGGATCTCCTCTGGGTCTTTTAATGTAGCGTAATCTCAATGGTAATAGTCAGGAAACAGACATGGTGTTAATGGACCAGATGAGACGTCTTGTGTCTGCTGCTGCCTCCTGCATGACTGCCTCCTCCATTGTCTTCACTAGGTAACATCTAGATTCTCTGCTAAAGGCCAGGTGAGCAGCTCTGGTCCGGCTTCTAACCTGGGGAAGTAACAGGGACTCTCACAACCACACTGTGTCCCAAATTGTACCCTATCCACTATGTAGTTCACTACTTTTGACCAGGACCCAACTACCTTTGACCAGTCAAAAATAGAGCAATATACAGGAAATAACGGTAGTTCTGCCAATCTTGATCAAACTGGTGCCCCTTTGAAAACACTTTTCCATAGTGCATAGAGGCCCTATCATTTCTCACGTCTATAATGTTCTACCTCCAGTAGGCCAGCTGACATCCCGATCATCATTACTACTGTATACATCAACCATCATTACTACTGTATACATCAACCATCATTAGACTAACTAGCTGCCAGAGATAAAGATTGCCCTGCAGAAATGGGTGAACAGCGTGTTCAGCTGTTGGGTCAGGTGCACGTCAGATGCTCCGACCATCTGTGTGTCTCCCAAATGGCACCCTATTCCCTTCATAGTCCACTATGGCCCTGGTCAAAAGTAGTGCACCATGTAGGGAATAGGGTGCCATTTGGGGTGCACCTATGACTAAAGAAAGGGAAGGGGGGGTTGAATAAGATGCTATAGGAAAGTTAAGATGACGCCGGAGAAGAAGGCTGACATTTTACGTGTTTCTATCCAATTGTGTTTTTGTTTGTTTCTTTGCGTTGTTTGTAACTTATTTTTTTTACTTATTTTGTACATAATGTTGCTACTACCGTCTCTTATGACCGAAAATAACTTCTGGACATCAGAACTGCGATTACTCACCACGAACCGGCAGACAGATTTTTTTCTTTAACGAGTCCGACGTGAATGACATACTGCTTTCCCGGGAACAGGCCCAGATCCCTGTCATTTGCGTGAAGAGAAGGCTGAGAAAAAGGGTCCGGAGGGTGGGCTGCCTTCTGAGAATTAGTAGGCGATCGAATAAACCCACACTGCCTTCCATTCTGCTAGCAAACGTGCAATCTTTGGAAAATAAAATAGATGACCTATGCGGAAGATTAAACTACCAACGGGACATTCAGAACTGTAATATCTTTGCTTCATGGAGTCGTGGCTGAGCGACCACATTATCAACATACAGCTCGCTGGATATACGCTGTATCGGCAGGATAGAACAGCCGCGTCTGGTAAGACAAGGGGCGGCGGACTATGTATTTTTGTAAATAACAGCTGGTTCACGATATCTAAGGAAGTCTCAAGGTTTTGCTCACCTGAGGTAAAGTATCTCATGATAAGCTGTAGACCACACCATCTACCTAGAGAGTTTTCATCTGTATTTTTCGTAGTTGTCTACATAACACCACAGACTGATGCTGGCACTAAGACCGCAATAAATTAGCTGTATTCGCCATAAGCAAACAAGAAAACGCTCACCCAGAGGCGTCGCTCCTAGTGGCCGGGGACTTTAATGCGGGGAAACTTAAATCTGTCTTTTTTTATCAGCATGTTTCTACCAGCATGTTAAATGTTCAACCAGAGGGGAAAAAAACTCTGGACCACCTTTACTCCACACACAGAGATGCATACAAAGCTCGCCCTCCATTTTGCAAATCTGACCATAATTCTATCCTCCTGATTCCTGCTTACAAGCAGATGCTAAGCTACATGAGTGTTCTACTAGCACAGACTGGAATATGTTCCAGGATTCCTCCGATGGCATTGAGGTGTACACCACATCAGTCATTGGTTTCATCAATAAGTGCAACGATGATGTCGCCCCCACAGTGACCGTACGTACATACCCCAACCAGAAGCCATGGATCACAGGCAACATCCGCACTTAGCTAAAGGCTAGAGGAACGGGACTGTATAACCCGGAAGCTTATAAGAAATCCCGCTATGCCCTCCGACGAACCATCAAACAGGCAAAGCTTCAACACAGGACTAAGATCGGATCGTACTACACCGGCTCTGACGCTCGTCGGATGTCGCAGGGCTTGCAAACCATTACAGACTACAAAGGGAAGCACAGCTGGGGGCTACCCAGTGACACGAGCCTACCAGATGAGCTAAACTACTTCTATGCTCGCTTCGAGGCAAATAACCCTCAAACATGCATGAGAGCACCAGCTGTTCCGGAAGACTGTGTGATCACGCTCATGATGTGAGAAAAGCCATTTAAAGCAGGTCAACATACACAAGGCCGCAGGGCCAGATGGATTACCAGGACATGTACTGCGAGCATG
Source organism: Oncorhynchus kisutch (assembly GCF_002021735.2). Lineage (NCBI taxonomy): Eukaryota > Metazoa > Chordata > Actinopteri > Salmoniformes > Salmonidae > Oncorhynchus > Oncorhynchus kisutch. The sequence goes on along the minus strand of NW_022261979.1, from coordinate 2,187,984 downwards.
CACTGACCAACTAGCAAATGTCTTCACTGACATTTTCAACCTCTCCCTGTCCGAGTCTGTAATACCAACATGTTTTAAGCAGAAAACCATAGTGTCTGTGCCCAAGAACACTAAGGTAACCTGCCTAAATTACTACAGACCCTTAGCACTCAAGTCTGTAGCCATGAAGTGCTTTGAAAGGCTGGTCATGCCTCACATCAACACCATTATCCCAGAAACCCTAGACCCACTCCAATTTGCATACCGCCCCAACAGATCCACAGAGGATGCAATCTCTTTTGCACTCCACACTGCACTTTCCCACCTGGACAAAAGGAACACCTATGTGAGAATGCTATTCATTGACTACAGCTCAGCGGTCAACACCATAGTGCCCTCAAAGCTCATCAATAAGCTAAGGACCCTGGAACTAAACACCTCACTCTGCAACTGGATCCTGGACATCCTGACGGGCCACCCCCAGGTGGTAAGGGTAGGTAACAACACATCCGCCATGCTGATCCTCAACACAGGGGTTCCATGCTCTGTCCCCTCCTGTACTCCCTGTTCACTCATGACTGCATGGCCAGGCACGACTCCAACACCATCATTAAATTGGCCGATGACAACAGTGGTAGGCCTGATCACTGACAACGACGAGACAGCCTATAGGGAGGAGGTCAGAGACCTGGCCGTGTGGTGCCAGGACAACAACCTCTCTCTCCCTCAACGTGATCAAGACAAAGGAGATGATTGTGGACTACAGGAAAAAGAGGACCGAGCACGCCCCCATTCTCATCGGCGGGGCTGTAGCGGAGCAGGTTGAGAGCTTCAAGTTCCTTGGTGTCCACATCACCAACAAACTAACATGGTCCAAGTACACCAAGACAGTCATGAAGAGGGCATGACAAAGCCTATTCCCGCTCAGGAGACTGAAAAGATTTGGCATGGGTCCTCAGATCTTCAAAAAGGTTCTACAGCTGCACAATCGAGAGCATCCTGACTTGTTGCATCACTGCCTGGTATGGCAACTGCTCGGCCTCCGACCGCAAGGCACTACAGAGGGTAGTGTGAACAGCCCAGTACATCACTGGGCCAAGCTTCCTGCCATCCAGGACCTCTATGCCAGGAGGTGTCAGAGGAAGGCCCTAGAAAATGTCAAAGACTCCAGTCACCCATGGTCATAGACTGTTCTCCCTGCTACCACACGGCAAGCGGTACCGGAGCGCCAAGTCTAGGTCCAATAGGCATCTAAACAGCTTCTACCCCCAAGCCATAAGACTCCTGAACATCTAATCAAATGGCTACCTAGACTATTTTCATTAACCCCCCCCCCCCCCCCCTATTTTACACTGCTGCTACTCTCTGTTGTTATTATTTATGCAGAGTCACTTTAATAACTCTACCTACATGTACATATTACCTCAATTACCTCGACTAACCCGCACATTGACTCTATATACAGGGGGGTACTGGTACAGTCTCGCTATTGCTATTTTACTGCTGCTCTTTAATTACTTGTTACTTTTTTTATTTTAACTGCATGTTGGGTAGGGGCTGGTATATAAGCATTTCACTGTAAGGTCTATATACCTGTTGTATTCGAGGCATTTGACTAATAAAACTTGATTTGAATGAGAAGGGGGGTTTGAATAAGACGCTATAGGAAAGGAATGGGAAGTGGTGTTGGATAAGATGCTGTAGAACAGGGAAGGGGGATTGGATAAGATGCTGTATGACAGGGAAGGAAAGAGGGATTGGATAAGATGCTGTAGAACAGGGAAGGGAAGGGGGATTGGATAAGATACTGTAGAACAGGGAAGGGAAGGGGGATTGGATAAGATACTGTAGAACAGGGAAGGGGGTTGGATAAGATACTGTAGAACAGGGAAGGGGGATTGGATAAGATGCGGTATGACAGGAAATGGGGGATGGATAAGATACTGTATGACAGGAAAGAGGGGGATGGATAAGATACTGTAGGACAGGGAAGGGGGTTGGATAAGATGCTATAGGACAGGAAAGAGGGGGATGGATAAGATACTGTAGAACAGGGAAGGGGGTTGGATAAGATGCTATAGGACTGGAAAGGGAAGGGGTTTGGATAAGATGCTATAGGACAGGAAAGGGAAGGGGTTTTGGATAAGATGCTATAGGACTGAAAAGGGAAGGGGTTTTGGATAAGATGCTATAGGACAGGAAAGGGAAGGGGTTTTGGATAAGATGCTATAGGACAGGAAAGGCAAGGGGGTTGGATAAGATGCTATAGGACTGAAAAGGGAAGGGGTTTTGGATAAGATGCTATAGGACAGGAAAGGGAAGGGGGTTGGATAAGATGCTATAGGACTGAAAAGGGAAGGGGTTTTGGATAAGATGCTATAGGATAGGAAAGGGAAGGGGTTTTGGATAAGATGCTATAGGACAGGAAAGGGAAGGGGTTTTGGATAAGATGCTATAGGACTGGAAAGGGAAGGGGTTTTGGATAAGATGCTATAGGACAGGAAAGGGAAGGGGTTTTGGATAAGATACTGTAGGACAGGGGGATGGATAAGATGCTGTAGGACAGGAAAGGGAAGAGGGGTTGGATAAGAAACTGTAGGACAGGGGGATGGATAAGATGCTGTAAGACAGGAAAGGGAAGGGGTTGTGATAAGATACTGTAGGACAGGAAAGGGGGGTTGGATAAGATACTGTAGGACAGGAAAGGTGGGTTGGATAAGATACTGTAGGACAGGAAAGGTGGGTTGGATAAGATACTGTAGGACAGGAAAGGGAAGGGGGGTTGGATAAGATGCTGTAAGACAGGAAAGGGAAGAGGGGTTGGATAAGATGCTGTAAGACAGGAAAGGGAAGAGGGGTTGGATAAGATGCTGTAAGACAGGAAAGGGAAGGGGGGTTGGATAAGATGCTGTAAGACAGGAAAGGGAAGGGGGGTTGGATAAGATGCTGTAAGACAGGAAAGGGAAGGGGTTTTGGATAAGATATTGTAGGACAGGAAAGGGAAGGGGGGTTGGATAAGATACTGTAGGACAGGGAATTGAAGGGGTTGGATAAGATACTGTTGGACAGGGAAGGGAAGAGGGGTTGGATAAGATACTGTTGGACAGGGAAGGTAAGAGGGGTTGGATAAGATACTGTTGGACAGGGAAGGGAAGAGGGGTTGGATAAGATACTGTAGGACAGGAAAGGGAAGAGGGGTTGGATAAGATACTGTAGGACAGGGAGGCTATGATCCCTTATTGCTGTCACTTGTTAAATCCACTTCAAAATCAGTGAGACTTGTGTATGTGTGCTATGCAGAGGATGAAATGGCAAGACAAAAAATGTAAGTGCCTTTGAACGGGGTATGGCAGTAGGTGACAGGCACTCCGGTTTGAGTCAAGAACTGCAACGCTGCTGTTTTTTTTATTTTACACTCAACAGTTTCCCGTGTGTATCAAGAATAGTCCACCACCCAAAGGACATCCAGCCAACTTGACAACTGTGGGAAGCATTGGAGTCAACATGGGCCAGCATCCCTGTGGAACACCTTTAACACCTTGTAGAGTCCATGACCCGATGAACTGAGGCTGTTGAGGTGTTCCTAATGTTTGTTGTTCTCAGTGTATCAGTCTCAGTCTCATTTAACCCTACAAGACATGTGGGCATGTAGTTCTATGTTACCGTGGAAAAGGATGTTAAATCATTTGAGACCGAAATCACATTGGACAGAAATTAGGGTATAGTCCACCACCCAAAGGACATCCAGCCTACTTGACAACTATCGGAAGCATTGGAGTCAACATGGGTGTGTGCAACTGTGTGTTGAGCAGAGCTTGTGGAGAACGGGTATAAGAGCTGCAGGTTCTCAGGATGTTGTCGACTCATTAGGATATCTCATGTCACTGACTGCAGTGCACACACACGCATTCCCTCACAATTTCGCTCTCACTCAGACGTAGACACACACAACACTAAGCAGTGTAATCTAAATCGGTGGTATCAGGCAGAGGACATTTCTTCATTCATTCATTCATAGTTGGTGTGAATCTGAGTAGCAGCCATCCCCATCTCAACCACATCCCCCAGCACCAACACTAATACCGCCGGCCCTTAAGCACGTTGGATCATATTTGCCCTACAGGGGAACTGAGAAACAGAAACATCCGTGGTAGGTGCTGAGAGTGAATTTAGTGAGTGGGATTTAGCCTGGAGTTTAGTGTTAATCAGGCTCCAAGTGAGATTATCTCTTCCTCCCCTCCCTCCCTCTCCTCTTTCTATTCTCTCTCCCCCATCTCTTCTTCCCCCCCCTCTTCGCTCTCTCCCTTCTCTCCTTCTGTTCTCGCTTTCTCTCTTTATCTCACTCCCCTCTCTCTCTCTCTCAGAGAAAATGGCAGGTTGTGATCAGCTGTGCTGATTCATGGCTTATGCTAAGTCCCGCCCACCTATTAGCCCCTCCCACCTGGCCAAAAGTCAAAATTAAAGGAAATAAATGCCAAAGATATCTGTAAACACATGCGCTTGCACAGCGGTATACAGGCAGGCTCTCACATGCCCACGCACAAACACATTTACAAACAAACATGCATCCTATCACATGCCCACACAGATACTCACCGATTCACGGCTGCAGTCATTCACATAGACATACACAAAAATGGAATATGGAAATGGTTTCAAAAGAACATTCCCAATGCTCTCAGCAACGTTGATATAGAAACCTCTAACACTAAACCCATTGATTTAAAACAGAAAAGCAGTGCAAAGGGCTTTACACTGGTTAGTTCTTAAACTCTCAGCTATAATGGGTACGGTCCCATGTAGGTCTGTTGGTCTTCTAGTCTGTAACTTTATCTCCAGCTCTCTGTTTCAACCTAATCAATACCCCCACAGATGGTTCTGATGTTGTAACGTGAACCGCTTGGGGACCAGGCTGAATGGAGTCATCCCATTGATCGACTGTGTTTGGGCTGAAGGAGCAGACCAAGCCTACACTTAAATTCAATCCAGTTTAAACCGGACTTCAGCCAAAGCCAATTGATTGAAGGTGAAATCTGTATATTAGTGTTCATGTCTGTGTGTCTTATGGTACCAGAGAGAATTCATATTTGTTTCCATGACGTGTCTGTCAATAGGGCGACAGGTAGCCGGCGGTTAAAGTGTTGGGTAGTAAGCAAAAGGTTGCTGGTTTGAATACCCGAGCGGACAAGGTGAAAAATCTGCCGATGTGCCCTTGAGCAAGGCACTTAACCCTAATTAGCTCTAGGGGTTAGACCCTGTAAAACAACACATTTCACTGCACCTTTCCAGATTTATGTGACAATACAACATTTAATTTTTTATATGCTGTAATTGTCAATGGATAATATCCATGTGTTTGTCAATAATACATCATTGTAAATGTAAAGTATCGATGACATGTCTGTCAATGATCGTGCCTATAACAGTATCTAGACATGCTGTGGATATACAACAAGTTCACAGTCCACTCCAGTCACATGTGGAATAAAGACATAGTGGCAAGAAAAAGTATGTGAACCCTTTGGAAATACCTGGATTTCTGCATAAATTGGTTATAAAATGTGATCTGATCATCTACGTCACAACAATAGACAAACACAGTCTGCTTAAACTAATAAAACACAACGAATGACACGTTGTCATGTCTTTATTGAACACACATTCACAGTGCAGGGTGGGAAAAGTATGTGAACCCTCAACCAAACCTTTTCTGTAGTTGCGGATCAGAACTGCACAACGTTGAGGAGGAATTCTGGACCATTCGTCTTTATAAAACGGTTTCAGTTCAGCAATATTCTTGGGATGTCTGGTGTGAACTGCTCCCAAAGTCATGCCACAGCATCTCAAAATCGGGTTGAGGTCAGGACTCTGACTGGGCCACTCCAAAAGGCGTATTTTCTTCTGTTGAAGCCATTCTGTTGTTGATTTACTTCTGTGTTTTGGGTCACTGTCCTGTTGCATCAGCCAACTTCTGATTCAATTGGCCTAACATTCTCCTGCAAAGTGTCTTGATAAACTTGGGAATTCATTTTTCTGTCGGTGGTAGCAAGCTGTCCAGGCCCTGAGGCAGCAAACAGCCCCAGGAAAGCAGCCTCAAACCTGTTTTTTTGGACAGCAGTGGCTTCTTCTGTGGTATCCTCCCATGAACACCATTCTTGTTCAGTGTCCTACATATCGTAGACTCGTCAACAGAGATGTTAGCATGTTCCAGAGATTTCTCTAAGTCTTCAGCTAACACTAGGATTCTTCTTAACATCATTGATCATTCTGCACTGTGCTCTTGTAGTCATCTTTGCAGGACGGCTACTCCTAGGGAGTAGCAACAGTGCTGAACTTTCTCCATTTATAGACCATTTTTCTTACCGTGGACTCATGAACAGCAAGGCTTTTAGAGATAGTTTTGTAACCTATTCCAGCTTTATGCAAGTCAACAATTCTTAATCTTAGGTCTTCTGAGATCTCTTTTGTTCGAGGCTTGTTTCACATCAGGCAATGCTTCTTGTGAATAGCAAACTCACATTTTGTGAGTGTTTTTATAGGAGGCAGCTCTAACCAACATCTCCAATCTTGTCTCATTGATCAGACTCCAGGTTAGCGGACTCCTGACTCCAATTATCTTTTGGAGAAGTCATTAGCCTTGGAGTTCACATACTTTTCCCAACCTACACTGTGAACGTTTAAATTATATATTCAATATAGACAAGAAAAATACAATAATTTGTGTGTTATTAATTTAAGCACACTATGTTTGTCTATTGTTGTGACTTCGATGAAGATCAGATCAAATTTAATGACCAATTTACGCAGAAATCCAGGTAATTCCAAAGGGTTCTCATACTTTTTTCTTGCCACTTTATTGGAAATTGGAAACTCTAGATCTTATCAGAGAAAAAAACATCACTCTTAAAAAACAGAGCAAGTGACTTCGTATCTTGTACTGTGTGCAGAGTATTGGCCCTTGGCACTAGGCTTGGGCGTTAGACTGTATACACCGTATACCAGGGTATTTGGAAATAGCCATAGGATGGTTTTTCAATACCTCTTTGAAGTTTTAATATTGGTGGCTACTTTAAGTAGATACCTGCAGTCAACTTGTGCAATGTGTTAGGAGATCAAGCAGCTCGCTTTCTTCATTTCACCTTTCACATTATGAAGCTCACCGTAGTTCACCAGAACAGTTGAGAGTCACATTATTGTACATTATGAAGCTCACCGTAGTTCCCCAGAACAGTTGAGACAGTCACATTATTGTACATTATGAAGCTCACCGTAGTTCCCCAGAACAGTTGAGACAGTCACATTATTGTACATTATGAAGCTCACCGTAGTTCCCCAGAACAGTTGAGCCAGTCACATTATTGTACATTATGAAGCTCACCGTAGTTCCCCAGAACAGTTGAGACAGTCACATTATTGTACATTATGAAGCTCACCGTAGTTCCCCAGAACAGTTGAGCCAGTCACATTATTGTACATTATGAAGCTCACCGTAGTTCCCCAGAACAGTTGAGACAGTCACATTATTGTACATTATGAAGCTCACCGTAGTTCCCCAGAACAGTTGAGACAGTCACATTATTGTACATTATGAAGCTCACCGTAGTTCCCCAGAACAGTTGAGCCAGTCACATTATTGTACATTATGAAGCTCACCGTAGTTCCCCAGAACAGTTGAGCCAGTCACATTATTGTACATTATGAAGCTCACCGTAGTTCACCAGAACAGTTGAGCCAGTCACATTATTGTACATTATGAAGCTCACCGTAGTTCCCCAGAACAGTTGAGACAGTCACATTATTGTACATTATGAAGCTCACCGTAGTTCCCCAGAACAGTTGAGCCAGTCACATTATGAAGCTCACCGTAGTTCACCAGAACAGTTGAGACAGTCACATTATTGTACATTATGAAGCTCACCGTAGTTCCCCAGAACAGTTGAGCCAGTCACATTATTGTACATTATGAAGCTCACCGTAGTTCCCCAGAACAGTTGAGCCAGTCACATTATTGTACATTATGAAGCTCACCGTAGTTCCCCAGAACAGTTGAGCCAGTCACATTATTGTACATTATGAAGCTCACCGTAGTTCCCCAGAACAGTTGAGCCAGTCACATTATTGTACATTATGAAGCTCACCGTAGTTCACCAGAACAGTTGAGACAGTCACATTATTGTACATTATGAAGCTCACCGTAGTTCCCCAGAACAGTTGAGCCAGTCACATTATTGTACATTATGAAGCTCACCGTAGTTCCCCAGAACAGTTGAGCCAGTCACATTATTGTACATTATGAAGCTCACCGTAGTTCCCCAGAACAGTTGAGCCAGTCACATTATTGTACATTATGAAGCTCACCGTAGTTCCCCAGAACAGTTGAGCCAGTCACGTGTTTGTTTGGAAATGGCACAACAGGAGAAAACGGGAGCAGGTGAGTCCAGCTGTGTGTTGACATGAACCTGTTTCATATTGAAAGTCAATAGAGTGATCAGGGACGTGCAACTATAGCTTTCCTTCACAGAAAATACATTGGTGCAACACATTCAGCAGAAAATAGCTTCATTTTCCTCAGATGACAACAGAAGTGCAACACTATCTGGCTGGCAGCCAGTAAATGAACTTACAATGAAACAGTCAAATCCCTTTGAATGAGTTATTTACTAGCGTTTTTTCCTCCTCTCTGTTCTCAGCCCATCTCCTCCTACCCCCTATTCTCTGAGCAGGCAGGTCCGTTGCCCTAGCGACTCCAGACTCCACACAGACACAGCATGTAGCCTACACATGCTGCTCCAGAGCCAGTGCTGTTCTTCCTTCAGACAAGCATGTGTCAAAACTTTGTTCATTTGCACAATGTCTCTCGTTCACAATCACTTGGAAATGTACAAACTCACCAAAAATGCCATTCGCTAGTTCCTACCTATATATGTATAACTTTATGAGCTGGTATTGCCTGTCTTTGCAATTTGTTTATTTTCATTTCTGCATTTTAGCATATTTAGCTAGCAGCCTCCATAGAAATGAGCTTTTAATTTTGTCAGCATTCTGGTAATAGACGTACAATAGGTTTGTTTTGGCGTCCCCTTGTGTACGAAACCAGTAATACCATAAATCCCAGGACGACAGAAGGAAGGTATTTTTATTTTATTTTACCTTTATTTTACTAGGCAAGTCAGTTAAGAACAAATTCTTATTTTCAATGACGGCCTAGGAACAGTGAGTTAACTGCCTGTTCAGGGGCAGAACGACAGATTTGTACCTTGTCAGCTCGGGGATTGCAACTTGCAACCTTTCGGTTACTAGTCCAACGCTCTAACCACTAGGCTACTCTGCCATGACGACATGAAAATCTAGATAGTGCCCAACCCTACTTGGCACAAACAAACCACACAGTAGTAATTTACTAAACTAATGCAACGTCACTCTTTCTCCTTCCTAACTCTTCTTCACCAGTCCACTCTCACTAATACACTAAAACTTTCTCTCTCACTAATACACTAAAACTTTCTCTCTCACTAATACACTAAAACTTTTTCTCTCTCACACTCACACTTGCTCTCTCTCAGATCTCCCTCTCGTTCAGGTGTCTCTCAGTGTTCTCTTGCCCCTCCCACATCATGTTTTCATCCTTTCATAACAGATTATCTTGCTATATATATATATCCCAGCAGTATCAATGGAGGATGGGCTTACTGGATGAGTTCCCCTTCAGTGTGTTACAGGCAGCAGCAGCAGATACACATTACTGTACTCAGGATAGCCTCCTGGCTACTGCAGAGATGGATTTATACAGATACACATTACTGTACTCAGGATAGCCTCCTGGCTACTGCAGAGTTGGATTTATACAGATACACATTACTGTACTCAGGATAGCCTCCTGGCTACTGCAGAGTTGGATTTATACTTAACACGCCGAAGAATGAATCATGTCAATCACATTTAAACCAAAAGCGGCTCAAATAACTGACAGCATGAACGATAACAGAGCAGAGGTCTTCTCAGACATAGTTGTGTTCTGAAAGACGATTGCAGGCAGAGCACACAGAGAACAACATGGTGAATGGTGGTGTATTGGCTACGGTGTTAAAACAAAAGACACTAAGGTTGTGGGACACTTTCCTAGACACAGAATAAACCAATTAGTCTGTTCTTGTCATTTTAGCAACAAGGCCAGGCTCAATATTTTACAACCACAGGAAAAATGGAGTAAAGTGTCAAAGTCTTTAGTCTGATTTCCCCCCACAAAGTTATGTCAAGTGCAATGGTAAGGTGTGATGATTGTCGGCATGGCCCGGACTGCTTCTGAGCTCTACATAGGACCTTTTCCTGCCCATGTTTTTGTGTTGAAAATCTGCACACACAAAAGCCATTTAACTTCTCATCAAGAGATTGATAGTAGGCTAGTGATGGCCAATGGGATGAATGACTATTGAGCACAGTTAACATACAGTAGTAGATCACTCCATCTTGCTAAAGAAACGTCAAATGAAGAAAAGGAACCAGAAGTGTTTGTAACATTGTAATATTTGAATAAATGCATGTCCTCATTGTCCTGATTTGAATCCAAAAACACTGCAGTACAAATAGCCATCTAAAAATGTTAGGAAATTGTATTCAATTACTGTAAGAAAAATGTTGAATTAGGTCGAGTTATTTATTTCACATTCATTGGGCCACAAACAAATGCCACACGATATGGATAAAAGACCCTGGAGCAGTGAGCGGCCAGGCAAATTAAATACCTTGGCGTGCCCATTCTAATCATCATGACCATTCATTCACTAGTTTTTAACTGAAGATATTGGAATTTGGAGGTAGTCCAAACGCAGATCTCTTTCAACTTTTTACAAAACATTGATTTATTTAAGGTGTGATTTTTTTTTAACACTATCTCCCGTGTGCGCGTCAGCTACACCGCGATGCTCATAGCGCAGGCATTTAAATCATCTTAGTATGAAAATGGCGCCGAATGTAGAAAACAAATAAACACCAACTCTAAATCCCATCAGCCGCCAGAAATACATTCAAAAGTGCGCTTACCTAAAATAGAAATACCATCAATGAAGAACTATAATTAGTTAAATCCAACGCAACCGAATATTCCGTTCATCCAGTGAAGTTACAATAATGAAGTTACAACGTTGCAGAAACCGGACGCATGCTTTGTTGTGTTGAAGATGCTTATCCGCGCTAGTAAAGGGGAGGAGTCACCATACTGAAGTATCGGACTTTGTTAACCGTATTGAACACTGCTAAATTCTAGATTAACCTATGAGAAGTGGGGGAGATGTTGAATCATATGGTCCATTTCGATAACGATGTTTGAATTGAGTGCTTCGTAATTAATCACCAAATTCTCAGAAATGATCCTGAGAGTTTGGTCCAACACCTATGACAGGATGAAGCGCCGAAACAATAACCTATTCTATTTCTCGGGTTTTTCTTATCTATATTATTTTATTACTGCATTGTTGGGAAAGAGCTCGTAAGTAAGCGTTTACTGTTTTACACCTGCTGTATCCTGTGCACGTGACAAATAAACTTTGAAACTACAGACGATTGAAATAGACTTAGAGCCTAAGCATAAATAAATGATTTATCATGGTCCTACAAAAAATATGAATGCAAAGTCATGCTAATTCGAGAGCTAGTCTCCATCACTCACTTATTTCCCATTGATGAACAACAATTCATTGTAACACCATATAATGAATAGCCTATAGTGCTCCAGAGTGGCGCAGCGGTCTGAGGCGTCACTACAGACCCTGGTTCGATCCCAGGCTGAATCACAACCGGCCGTGATCGGGAGTCCCATAGGGCGGTGCACAATTGGCCCAACGTCGTCCGGGTTAAGGGAGGGTTTGGCCGGGGGGGGGGTAGGCCTTCATTGTAAATAAGAATTTGTTCTTAACTGACTTGCCTAGTTAAATAAATAAAAGGCCTATAGCGATAATTCATCAGCATTATCCTCCCAGCCTCTCACTTCTCAATTAATCACCTAATTTTAATAAGCAGTAAATCAATTACACTATCAAATGAATCCACAGCAGCACATGTATCCACCATCCTCCCACTAGGCAGGGCTGGCCAATGAATGAGCCGTCCTAGGTTAGTGCTGTGTCATTAGGCACAGCACACAGCCCAAGAACAGGAGGGAGGCAGATAAAGAAGCATCAGGAGAACTGGTCTACACTACACAACCCTCCATCCAAGTCCTTTTCAGGCAGCGCCCCAGCACTTTTCTTTCTGCTGTAGGCTTCCATGCTGTGTGAGAGTCACCACCTAGAACTCCCTCTGCTATTGGCTACCATGCTGAGTGAGGGAGTCGCCCCCTAGAACTCCCTCTGCTGTAGGCAACCATGCTGTGTGACGGAGTCGCCCCCTAGAACTCCCACTGCTATTGGCTACCATGCTGTGTGAGGGAGTCGCCCCCTAGAACTCCCTCTGCTGTAGGCAACCATGCTGTGTGACGGAGTCGCCCCCTAGAACTCCCACTGCTATTGGCTACCATGCTGTGTGAGGGAGTCGCCCCCCAGAACTCCCTCTGCTATTGGCTACCATGCTGTGTAAGGGAGTCACCCCCTAGAACTCCCTCTGCTATTGGCTACCATGCTGTGTGAGACAGAGACACATAGGATCTGCCTCCAACCAATCTTCAGAAGTGTCTCCCCATTTTCAAGTGTAATGGGCCAGCACTGCTCATTTTATGTAGTGCCCCCTGCTACACACACACACAGACTCTCTTTATTGGGGATGACATGGTCCCCACCCATCTGTCTGACCCCATTAGTGCCATACGGCTCATGGAGAGGCTGGGGTTGGGGAGGCAGGGGGAGTGGGTAGTCGGGTTCAATATTCTCTAAACAACCCATAGAGGGAGACTACAGGGTACAGGTTTTAGTTTTTTATATATATATATATATATTATTTAACCTTTATTTAACTAGGCAAGTCAGTTAAGAACAAATTATTATTTACAATGACGGCCTACCCCAACCAATCACGGCCGGATGTGATGCAGCCTGGATTCGAGTTAGGGTACAGGATACAGAGTACATGGTTAGGGTACAAGGTTAGGGTACAGGGTACATGGTTAGGGTACAGAGTACATGGTTAGGGTACAGGATTAGTGTACAGGGTTAGCCACTGTCACCTTTGTCTCTCCAGACCAACTTCATGTGGCATGAGATCACAGACGACTGTCAAACTGGGCCATGGCATCTGGAAATACTATAGGTCTGTTCCTGTTTTTACAGTATTGAGATTGACCAAATATGGGGCAAATCAGTTTCTGTATCTATCATTATAGCATTGTTACTGACCTCAAGTGCAGAGCAGGAAACAAGGGGGAATGTTGAAATGGCATTAACAAGCCTGTGGTGTATATACGGATACAGTTTACAAGAATATTGTTCTTTTTTTACTCTGATGTCGTACTGTAACATAATCCAAAATAATTACTGGACATGGTCACAACATGACAAGGGCAGAAGGAATGTAGACAGACAGATAGGTGTGTTTTACTACACACAGCCCTCCCTCCACCCTCCAGTTGCCTAGAAACCCCTCCCTTCCCCTCTCCCTAATGCAGGGAGCAGGTGCTGGGCTGGACCCCAGAGAGATGAGGAGAGGGGAGGGCACCACTCACAGATGCACCCTCACCAGAGACTCTGACAGACACAGACAGCCAAGACACAAAACCTCTCACTCTAAGAAAGTCATCACCACACACACACACCTTTAGTTGGGCACATGGAGTGTGTTTATATCTCTCGTCTTCATCCCTCTCTTTGGCTCCATCACGGATTACATAACGGCCCCTATACCCCTCCCTCCCCCCTCCCCCCTCCCGTTGCCTTCCTTCCTCTGTCCTGTTAGCTACTGCATCATGGTTAGAGACATCTAACACCTTGTTTTGCATCACACAATATATCTACAATAGGTAAAACAATATTTGCGGCTGTGAACATCTGGTATTCATAAAATAATGCCAGTCGGCACATATAGTACTGTCTGTAGCATGATTTATGAGACTTAGTTTGTGGTTGGAGATCTAAGCTCTAGAAAGCACTAAGGGCATGGATGGATGGATGGTAGGCTAACCGCACATTAATATTCATAGTGCACCATTATGGTATGAAGTATTTATGAAGCAGGAATGTTCCATGTTTCTGCAGTATTCTCCCAGTAGATAGCATACTATAGGAGCAGTAGCTGTGTTGCCCCTCCCCGCCCATGCCCAGTTTGGATGCTTCAGGGAGACGTGCTAGTCTAGTTGCACAACATTAGGGTCATCATGTTCAGTAGGAACCAATGAGAGAAAAACATTTGAAGGGGGGAAAAAGAAAATAAATGGTTATTGAACAAGCTCAGGTAGTATCTGCTCTGTTTCAGTAAGTTTTCTCCCGGTTCACACCCACTGAACGCACCCGAGGTTTTCTTACAGAGCTAAACATTTAATACAGACAAGTGAGATGACTGAAAATAGCCACGCCAATGAAAACGTCTGCCCTGTCTGCATCACTGAGATCAGAGGGTTTCTAAAACCTTGGTGATGATGCACGCTCTCAGATTCAACAACAGTCAAAGACACGGGCCTGTGTCAAGGCATTGCTCCATCTATTATGAAACAGCTTAATCCACTTTATAGGCATTATGAAGCTATGTGCACCACAGCCTTTGTGTTTATATCTATTCATGTTCTTGCTGTATTCAGTGTTCATCCTCCTGTATCTGTGCCAGTAGAATCATCCCTGAGTTTGTGCTTCCACCTGGTGGCTAAAGAGACAACGACAGTTCTTGGCTCAACCAAATACAGAAAGCTTCCCCCAAGAGTATTCCTGACAGGGTTGTCTTTGAAAGTGGTGTTGGCCTTCTTCAGCAGAAATGCTCCATTGCAGGTTATGTTCTGGTCAGTTATATGTGATAGTTATTACTACTCTAGAACACACAGTTATTTAGATGAAATCCACATTAGATAAAGACCAAAATTCTGGCACGTTGTGTGCTAACAGCACCAGTTGAGAGTCATAGGGGAAACCCATAGAAGGGAACACTTTTTCCATTACGCCACGATGCCGCAATGCATGTTGGGACGGCAAGTGTTTGGGAGAGATAAAGACGCCAGAAGGTCTCAGCCAGATGTGATGCCACCACTCCCTACTTCAGCCTGGGTGCGCAGCACCAAAGCACAGGCATGCCAGAAGACATACTCACACATCAGATCAGTTGTAGCAAACTGGCTCAAATTAAGATCCTACATATGTAGCTCTATGCTTGGTGGGATTAGAGCTCAAATATTCAAACAAGGGGATATTGTATTTCTGACTCCCATAGACCAAAATACAGGCCCTTCAGTCATGTTCCTGTCTGCCTACAAGTAAAACATTTAGCACATGATGTAAAATAAACACATGAAACAGCCTACTCCAATGATTCTAAAGAGCAGCTTTTAGCAGCACTGAAAATAGAATTGGATACTCACCAAACATCAGCATGGAAACACAGGAGACATCCCAGACAGGACGAGGTACAGGGATCCAGTCCAGACGAGTGAGAGAAAGGAATAGCATCAGTAAAATAGATCAGGAAGGGTTGAAATATATATTATAGCTCCCTATTCCCTGTGCACTACCAGAGCTATGGGCCCTGGTCAAAAGTAGTAACTATATAGGTAATAAGGTGCAATTAGTGACATATTCGGCATATTCCTTCCCAATGAATTCTATTTCACAAATGTTCACAATGTTATGTATGAAATACATATAATATGACAAAACTGGCCATCTTGCATTGCATAGTTGTATTGGTCAGCTTTTCTCTGTGAAATGTCAGTGCCTTTAGAATGGATTCACACCCCTGGACTTTCACATTTTGTTGTGTTACAAAGTGGGATTCTTCTTTTTTACCTTTATTTAATTAGGCAAGTCAGTTAAGAACAAAATCATATTTTACAATGACGACCTTAAAATGTATTTAATTGTCTTTTTTTTTGTCGACGATCTAAACAAAATACTCTGTAATGTCAAAGTAGAAGACAAATTCTGACATTTGTAACAAATTAATGAAAAATAAAACACTAATATATCTTGATTTGATAAGTATTCGCCCCCTGAGTCAATACATGTTCGATTCACCTTTGGTAATGATTACAACAATCATTACAACAAACGATTACAGTCTTTCTGTATAAGGCTCTAAGAGCTTTCCACACCTGGATTGTGCAACATTTGCCCATTATTCTTTTCAAAATTCTTCAAGCTCTGTCAAATTGGTTGTTGATCATTGCTAGACAACCATTTCCAGGTCTTGCCATAGGTTTTCAAGCAGATTTAAGTCAAAACTGTAACTCAGCCACTCAGGAACATTCACTGTCTTCTTAAGCCACTTCAGTGTAAATTTGGCCTTGTGTTTTAGGTTATTGTCCTGCTGAAAGGTGTATTAATCTCTCCTCTAGGAATTTCCTCCATTTAGTTAATTTTTTTATCCTGAAAAACTACACTGTCTTTAACGATTACAAGCATACCCATAACATGATGAAGCCACCACTATGCTTGAAAATATGGAGTAACACTCAGTTATGTGTTGTATTGGATTTGCCCCAAACATAACACTTTGTATTCAGGAGAGTAAAGTAAATTGCTTTGCCACATTTTTTTGCAGTACTACTTTAGTGCCTTGTTGCAAACAGGATGCATGTTTTGGAATATTCTTATTCTGTACATGCTTCTTTCTTTACATTCTGTCAATTAGGTTAGAATGGTGGAGTAACTACAATGTTGTAGATCCATCCTCAGTTTCCTCCTATCATAGCCGTTAAACTGTTTTAACGTCACCATTGGCCTCACGGTGAAATCCCTGAGCAGTTTCCTTCCTCTCTGGCAACTGAGTTAGGAAGGATGCCTGTATCTTTGTAGTGACTCTGTGTTTTGATACAACATCCAAAGTGAAATTAATAAATTGACCATGTTCAAACAGACATTCACGTCAATTTTATTTTTTACCCATCCGCCAATAGGTGCCCTTCTTTGCAAAGCATTGGAAAACCTCCCGGGTCTTTGTGGTTGAATTTGTGTTTGAAATTCCCTGCTCGACTGAGGGACCTTACAGATAATTGTATGTGTGGGGTACAGAGATGAGTCATTCGAAATCATGTTAAACACTATTAGTGTAAGCTAAAAATCCACGCTAAGCTAATTTTTACTCCTGAACGCATTTAGGCTTACCATAACAAAGGGGTTGAATAGTTATTGACTTAAGACATTTCAGCTTTAAATGTTTAATTAAATTGTAAAACTGTCAAGAAATAAAGTATATGGCTCCTCTGCTCGGTGGGTACTGGACTCTGGGTTTAAAAAAATACACACACACACCAAAGAGGTCTATATTATATATATTTTTAAAAATCAAATAGCCTAATACAAATCAGCAAAATATTAAATAACAATAATAATAGGTATTATTGTATTAAACGGAGGTATTCCAAATATAAGCAAGTGGACTGTCTTGACAAGGCCAAGCGCAAAGGCTTTCTGTGGTAGGCTCAGAAACACCTGTTCAACATCAATGTAGAAATAGGCTAGTAAAGCAAAATTCGGATCTCAAAGGGAGGCAAGTCTGATAAATGTAATAGTTATTATTGAAATAACACAACGTCTAGGGCTATATTTGGATCAATTGCAACGCTGTTTGTGAAGAAAAGCGAAATATTTTGACTAAACGGCTGAGTAGTCAGACACCATCCCAATTGTAGTCCACCAATGACACGTTTGGACACCGATAATTACACCAATTGTTAACATTCTTGTTGTCTCTGTACGGGTCTATGGGCCAGATGTCAAACAAGATCAGTCCAAACAACGAATAAAAATTCCAGAACAGCAGTCCACCATTCTTTGGATGGGAATAGCATTCGATCATTTATACGTTTAATGTCCATATATTTTCATTTCCTTACTTGCATTTAGAAAATAAACTGCAATATCCCTCTGGTGTTTGACATAGTCTCACCCCCCCATTCCCACAAACACGGCGCAATTTGAACTTAAAGCGAACTGAATTGACCGCTGCGCAAAAAAATAAACCGATTTTTGCCTTCCATATTAGATTATATTAGACTTTCGATGTTTCCCTAACATGGCACTCTGGTTTTTATTTACCTGAGAGGTGAGACGTTTCTTCCTGTTTTCTTCCTGGTATTATTCCGCCATCATAATTCAAGTGTTTCCCGGCGCCTTCAGAAGTTACAGCATATTGATCCGAGTATTCCAGTGACGCGTCTTGCAATGACGAAGCACGTCTCTGCTGGTCGCAGGCAGTTGAGGGTGGGTGGGGATACCCCTGTGGACTAGGTCAGGTGCTCACTCCAATAGAAACCAAACCTTGAGTGATACTAGATGATATGCGCTCTACTTGCGGGGTAAATAAAATAGATGGTAACCTAATGTTGCTGGATGGGAGCATTGGAGCAGGTAGCTTTTCTTGTCAATGCTGGGATACTATTTACCTGACCACCGTGCCATCAGGTTTATGCAGTGGAGTGCATAACAGGTTTGGAATGTGTGGTCAAAGAACGCTTTGTTCAACTGGGCCTTGTGCCAGCGTGATTTCTCTCTCTCTCTGTTGTGGGATCTTCAGTTTTAATCCCGCTGTGTATACGGGGTATAACACACTTGCACGAATCTACATGTCAAGGAGCCAATACTTTTTGACTTCAAACTATCCTGGATTCCGCTACCCTCGTATATTTTAATAACCTTCGTAATAAGGCTAGTGTATTCATCTAAAATAAAATGTTAAACTTTTTTCATTCACAATTAATATGATGAAAAATGTATGACAGTCCTCCTCAAAGAGGTATGCATTTGAAAGCCCTCAAAGAGGTATGCATTTGAAAGCCCTCAAAGAGGTATGCATTTGAAAGCCCTCAAAGAGGTATGCATTTGAAAGCCCTCAAAGAGGTATGCATTTGAAAGCCCTCAAAGAGGTATGCATTTGAAAGCCCTCAAAGAGGTATGCATTTGAAAGCCCTCAAAGAGGTATGCATTTGAAAGCCCTCAAAGAGGTATGCATTTGAAAGCCCTCAAAGAGGTATGCATTTGAAAGCCCTCAAATAGGTATGCATTTGAAAGCCCTCAAAGAGGTATGCATTTGAAAGCCCTCAAAGAGGTATGCATTTGAAAGCCCTCAAAGAGGTATGCATTTGAAAGCCCTCAAAGAGGTATGCATCTGAAAGCCCTCAAAGAGGTATGCATTTGAAAGCCCTCAAAGAGGTATGCATTTGAAAGCCCTCAAAGAGGTATGCATTTGAAAGCCATCAAAGAGGTATGCATTTGAAAGCCATCAAAGAGGTATGCATTTGAAAGCCCTCAAAGAGGTATGCATTTGAAAGCCCTCAAAGAGGTATGCATTTGAAAGCCCTGTCTCTGGGTAAAGCAGTGAGCACTAAGCACAGTTCAAGCAGCTTTAGGGACATTTCATTTAAACAGCTGTGCTGTCTGAGCATCTGTCCCAATATTACTACTAAGTCCCAGTGGCCATTCCTGGCACATTCTCTTGGTACAAAAATAACACAATGACATAACCTATCTGACTGGTTCAGCACCATAGTATATGGTATTTAATCTGACCTGAGTGACCACATTAATGCTCTCTTTTCCCCACCTGACCACAGAAATGCTCTCTTTTCCCCACCTGACCACAGAAATGCTCTCTTTTCCCCACCTGACCACAGAAAGGCTCTCTTTTCCCCACATGACCACATGAATGCTCTCTTTTCCCCACCTGACCACATTAATGCTCTCTTTTCCCTACCTGACCACAGAAATGCTCTATTTTCCCCACCTGACCACATTAATGCTCTCTTTTCCCCAACTGACCACATTAATGCTCTCTTTTCCCCACCTGACCACATTAATGCTCTCTTTTCCCCACCTGACCACATTAATGCTCTCTTTTCCCCACCTGACCATATTAATGCTCTCTTGTCCCTACCTGACCACAGAAATGCTCTCTTTTCCCCACCTGACCACATTAATGCTCTCTTTTCCCCACCTGACCACATTAATGCTGTCTTTTCCCCACCTGACCACATTAATGCATTCTTTCCCCCTCATCTGCTTTTGTCCTAAACCTTCTTGTTTTCTCTATGAATTATCTGAGTAAGATTAAGGCCTCATTCTTATTTTCCACAACTCTTTGAGCATGCTATCGTTTAGAAATATATTACTAGTAATATGCATAAATATATATGCGCATATATTATCAACTGTTGATAACTGTTATAGTTTCATAAAATAAGATATACATTTTCTAATATGAGTTTTCAGAGGTTTCCGGTATAGGCTACATTAGTTCTTTTTTCTTAGACTAACAGGAAAGATGTCATACAGTGAGTGACCTTTTCAAAAGCCCTCATTAGAGAAGATACACCTCTCTCACTTGTTTTTCAGTACAGTGAGAAAATGTGTGTGTGTCATGACGGTTGCTCTTATCTCTGTTTGTGTGTGTGATTGTGTGTGTGTTTGTGTGTGTGTGAGCTCCAAAAGGGCTGGTCAGTTTAGAAGCTAATCTACCCAACACAAGGGCGATTCTCCCCTGCTCAACACGATAATGGTGAATGGGGCGGTCCCTCCTATTGACTCCAGAGTGAGTAATATTGTAACGTTGAGAATGTTGAGCCCCACAGTGGAGGTGTCATAATACCCACAAAAACCTAGCGGTCAAACAGGGAAAGGGAAAGGGGGATACCTAGTCAGTTGTTCAACTGAATGCATTCAACTGAAAAGTGTCTTCTGCATTTAACCCAACCCCTCTGAATCAGAGAGGTGCGGGGGGCTGCCATAATCGACATCCACGTTTCGGGCGCCCAGGAAATGGTTCCAATAATTTTTCAACCATTCATTTTTACTATAGGGGATTTTAGAAACACTAAAAATAAGGTCTGTGTTACGTGTAGGCTTTTAAACATCTTATTTAACCGTTATTTAACTAGGCAAGTCATGCTTACCCTGGTGTGATGTTTTAATAACCATGTAAATCTTTTTCAGACAAGGTGACTTTTATCAATATATTCGGCTTTATTTACACTCAGATTCCAAAGTGCTAATTAGCATCAAATTAGTCATCATGCAAGACTACAAATCCCTGCAAGCTCCTGCACGTCATCTGTAGCTGACATCTTTGCTAACAGGTATTGTGTCAAATTCAAACTTGCAAAAGACAGTTCACAGAGTTGTCAAATTAAAGAGAATTAGCCAATTTATGAATTACTACATTTAGCTAACATTAGATAGTTCATCCAGAATAGTTTTTTTTAACCTTTGCCTCGATTCGGCAGGCTCGTCCAGATCATCATGGGATTTGGAGTTCTTTATGATAGCCACATTAGCAGCTAATTAACATTTCATTAGGGGTGGGGGGTGGGGGGGGGGTAAATACAGGCAAATACATTGATAAAAGTAGCTTTGTCATAGAGATATTTACACTGTTATCAAAACATCACACCAGGGTAAGCCTACACAAAACACATGCCTTATTTGAAGTGTTTCTAAAATACCTTGTGGGGAAAATGACTGGTAGAAAAACGATTGGAACCATTTCCCTGTTTGTTATGGGTATTATGACTCATACTGTGGTACTCTATAGAGAGCTATAGTAAATGGTGTCTTTTTGTAGACACTAACTCCACAATGTCTCGTTGGCCCAAACATATGTGGAAATTCATGTTTTGGGAGCTCTTATACCTTTTGTTCTATGAGATAATCTCAGCTAACATCACCTTTTGTGAATTTTGAAGCATTTATGTAATCAAAACAAGCACATAAAGGCTTCATAATTCATAGTCACATTAACTGACTGATATCTCATAAAACAAAATGTATGAGATCTCCTGAGTCTGTGTTAGCCTCAGACCTTATTTTTGGCGTTTTTCCCAAAAACCCATTCTTTCCCGATTCCTTTCCCTTTATAGCTGAACGAACCAGAGGTAACTAATTTCTGTTTTTTGGGACTACAAGCTGGCCAACTCTATTAGTGCCTCTATTGTGCACTTGTGTGTAGGCAATGCCTGCAAGTAAATGTGTGTGTGTATCTGTATTTTATGAAAGGCAATAATGTAGGCTATTATGTTATTATAGCCTACATATAATGTTATTATATGTCAATAATGTAGCCTACATATAGGTTAATAACATTATACATGCCCAGTAAGCAAAATGACGCTGTAAATACGTATTTTCCTGACGTTGAAGTTAAGTTCATTTTAGGTTCTAAATGAAAGCTGAAAATACATATTTTCCGGATGTTGAAATCAGGTCCATTTTCAGTTCTGAATGAAAGGTGAAAAGACATCATTGACCAAATTTAAACTGTACATACATTCTCAATGAAGTAAACGTAATATCACAAGAATACATTTGAAATCCATTTAATATAGGAAAGAGGAGTCGAGCGAAGATTGCAACATAGAATATATATTATTGCTCCCATCTGTAAACATGCACTTATGTTAGCTTTCCAAAAGCTTACAAACTGGCAGCAATGATGTTCAAAGTAGTCCAGCCTACAGAATAAACCATCAGACCACATCAACTACAATAACATTCTCAGTAATATTCTCAGTCATTATTTTTGTCTTTCTATGACTGTGATATGTTGTTTATCTACCTTAGTTGAATGCACTGACTGTATGTGGCTCTGAATAAGAGCATCTGCTGAATGACCAAAATGTAAATGGAAAAAACAAATACTTGCAAACTGGAGATTATACTAATGAGCTTCGGCCCCCAAACAAGTACAAATGTGGTTGCTCCGGACCGGACCAAATCTGAACGAATCATAGACGTCTAGGCTATGCTTCACAAATCTGAACAGCACAGTATGACACAGTTCAGTACAGTAGAGCACAGGATAGTACAGTACAGTACAGTAGAGTTTGATTCAGTAGAGTACGTAGTTTAATTAAGTAGAGTACATTAGAGTAAAGTAGGATACAATTCAGTACATTATACTGTACTGAACTATACTGTATTGTACTGTACCCTACTTTTTTAATGCAATGTACAGTCGGTTACTGTATAGTTCTCTACTGTACTGTGCTGTCCAAACAAAATTTAGTCATCTGTGTTGGCGGGCAAATGGACCAGACCAAATCTGAACCAATTATACCCTTACAAAAAAGAGTACCGTTTTGAAACAGCTGTAAAAGTGCAGTAACTGCAGTCAACTTTGGTATTTTGGACGCAGTAATTGCAGAATAACCAGTGTACTGAAGTTGAACTGCAAATACACTGCAAAATTACTGCAGTAAAAAAACGGTGTTATTTTGGACGCAGTATTTGCAGCATACACCAGTTATACTGCATTCTTTTTTCGTAAAGGTAGACGTCTATGTGGCTGTTTTCCATAAACACATCCCCAGCCAGAGTCTTTCAATCAGTCAAAACTCAATAAAGATATTTAATTTGAGACATTTAATCCACACAGCATTACATCTGAGATCAGCATACAGTGAACAGTGCCACTGGTCGCGTTTCTTATTGATTTTGCTTTGATTATGAAGCTTGAGAAGTACATAATCTGCTGTTATATCGCACTGCAATGATGTGCAATGATGTCTGAGGGGGAAAAAACAGTGTTCGTTGTTTGAAGTAGCTAGCCTAACGTGGCAGTTTCACAGCTACGGATTCCAGCTTTAAACCCATATAGCTAGGTTGTGGAAATCAGAAAGGCACATAACGTTTTTCTGTCTCTTTGAAAATGATACTATAGGCTAAACAATGGCGCACACCTGAAACGATGTCTCGTATGTGGACTGGGTTGAATTTGTCCTCCTCCATTGTATTATCACAATCCCAGTCTCCCACGTTTGTAATTACCCAGCACAGGAACCAGGAAGAGAAGTTTGAATGCAACACGCGTCCTATTTTTTGTTTTGGGCAACAATTCTGAAGCGAGTTTATAATGAGGATTACTTTTAAGTGATCGGCAATGTCTGATAAGGGTCCTGTATTAACGTCAGGTATCATTTTTTACCTATCGATCGGGGCAGCAATATTTCAAATACTTGAAGAACCCAATTGGAAACTGGCCAAATCCGAATATTCCCGTCAAAAGGAAAACATTCTTAAAACATATCCGTGCTTGACTAAAGAAGATCTGAACTATATTTTGGGGGTATGTAGGGATTCAATTTAGAATACATGTATTATCTTCCCAATCGGCGTTTTAATGATTATCATTACTGTGTTGTCAGCTTGGTCAGCATTGGAACTTTATTATGTCTCTAAAACTGTATTTTACACTATGGGCGATTCCAAGGTGTAACAGCTATTGCTGAAAGTCGGAATTTTCACTTTCAAATGTATGTCAAACAAAAAACAATAATTGCAAAGTTAAACAAACCGTACAACTCTATGCACTTTAGTTCTTCAAGCAAGTGTATTGTAAACATTTCAGTGGAAGTTGTTAAAAGTAGTCCTTGTGCATGGAGTTGTGTGGTTTGTTGAACTTTTTTGCAATCATTGTTTTTTGTTTATTTTAAAGTGAAAAAAATCCGAGTCTCAGAATCCCTCTGTTACCGTAGAATTGCCACTATGTTTTAGGCCTACTGTTCGACATCTATTTAGTCCCATGGACGTTGTCCCTGGATAATAAACATACCCAAGTGTTATATGGATGTCAAAAATACGTAGAAAATATGTATATGTCAGACATTTATTCTATGGCAAAAAATTAAATGCTATACATGTTCTATTAATTAAGAAACCAAATATGTATTATTGCTCCCATCTATCACATGCAGTAATGTTAGCTTTTCCAAATCCTTTAAAACTGGCTGCAATGATGATCAAAGTAGGCCAGCATACAGAATGAACCAACAGACCACTTTAACTACAATAACATTCTGAGTAACGTTTACAGAATATTTTTTCTTGCTATGACTGTGATATGTTGTTGTTTATCTACCTTAGTTGAATACACTGACTGTAAGTCACTCTGGATAAGAGCATCTGCTGAATGTCCAAAATATACATGTAAAAACAAACACTAGCTGGGTATTGTTCTAATGATAAAGTACACATCTGATCTGTGTGGACCAGATCCATGTCTGTGTTTGGGCCAAATATAGGCCGGTCCGGACAACTATGATTGGTTCAGATTTGATCCGGACTGGACCAAAAATCCACGTTCGTGGACATTGAAATCAGGGCTCCAAAAAATACCCCCAAAATATGGAGGATCAGAAAAAGACGTCCAAAAGGCAATGCCTGATGTCAAATGCTTTGTGGGTAATTTTACATGAAAAAATAACATTGTAGGTCATCTGAAATGATTTCATCTAAACAAAGCCTGTCAAGTTGGGACATTTCAGTCCTTGTCAGTACTGATGTGGCTGTGTTATTGATAATAGATGTGCATATTTGTATTTTTATATGTTATTATGAATATATTATTTCCACTGTAGCAGTAAAAGCTTGGAGTACTACTACGCTTATAAATCAAGTTTCAATTATAGCAACAGAACACATCACTGATGAGCCTACATGCGTTTTCATCATCTCTGTGCTCTTTAACAAAGGAGCCAAGTCAGCATGTTGGGACAGTTCAGAAGAACTGGTTTGCCATTTTCTTTGCTCCGATAACAGTGCAGATGCAACGTTGGTAACAGAATGACGTCAGAAGATTGCAGTCATTATGTTGCTAAACTTTGCGTCTGCACTGTTCTTCAAGCCAATATGTTTTCAGTGGAAATGGTTAAAAGTAGTCCTTGTGCAGAGTTGTATGTTTTGTAATCTTTGCAATCATCCATTTTATAGTGTCAAATCAGAGTCTCAGTGCCACTCTGCTACTGTGGAATAGCCAAAGGGGTAGAATATTTTCAGAGGGCGTTGTCTCTCTAGATATCCGGGTTGCCTCCAATGTTTCAATGCCACTGCTGTCTAGGATCGTGTTTATTAGACTACAGAGGGCGTTGTCAGTCCCTTCATTACGGTTGTGTCCTTCTATTTGAAGGTTCTGGAAATATATAACAGGGGTCTATTGTTTGTGTGTAATGACTAAAATATACTTTTCAAACAAATCAAAGTGGGAACATATTATATTTGTATTTGCTCAATCTCAGTGGATTTAGATTCCCAAAGTAACTCTGTGTTTACCTAGAGTGTGAAGACTCCTGAAATGAATCCCAATGAAACCCGTTAACATTTACGATCAGCTCTGTTTGTACAGTGTGATAACCCACTCTGTTCCCTAGGTGGTGTCAGACGCTGCTGGACAAGGTGTGACCATCACTGGAGAGAATACCTACAACAACTGGGACTGGACCAATTCGGTTGTCTTTGCTGCCACTATTGTCACTACCATAGGTAGTGCAATATCTTGAATACAACACTGGAAACATTGAATCATGTTCATCTCTCTCCGATAACAGCTGCTAACTCAGTTACCCAATGTCTAACCATAGCAGAAATTAAGCTGCCACCCCTGTCTGAAAGCCTATACGTTTGTGATTTGCAGGTTATGGTAATGTTGCCCCAAAGACGGCTGGCGGCCGTATATTCTGCATCCTGTATGGCCTGTGTGGGATCCCTCTCTGCCTCACCTGGATTAGTGAGCTGGGCTCGTTCTTCGGAGACAGAGCCAAGCGCCTGGGACAGGTCCTGGTACTCAAAGGCCTTAGTGTGGTAAGACTCACTGGGAGTCTCTCAGCACGTCTAATGTGCTGATTTGGATTTCTATCAATGACTTCTGGGGAGGTGCAATACATGACTTAAGCATTTATTAACAGCGGATTAGCCAATAGTAAGCCACATTTAGCCACTGTAGCTGCGTACTAATGACTGAATCCTGAATGGTCCAACTAATGGAGAAGTGTTAGCCTACAAGACATGTTAGCCTTATCACCAGATCTGGTGGAACACTCAAAAATGACAATTGACATGGTCAAATCAAAGGGATTGGTCTAACATTGTCACTTGTGTCACATGCCGATGCTTGTTCTTCTCACTGTGCTTTAGCTGCTGCTTTGGTTGCTCTCTGGGGTCTGGGCCGGCTCACTGTGCTTTAGCTGCTGCTTTGGTTGCTCTCTGGGGTCTGGGCCGGCTCACTGTGCTTTAGCTGCTGCTTTGGTTGCTCTCTGGGGTCTGGGCCGGCTCACTGTGCTTTAGCTGCTGCTTTGGTTGCTCTCTGGGGTCTGGGCCGGCTCACTGTGCTTTAGCTGCTGCTTTGGTTGCTCTCTGGGGTCTGGGCCGGCTCACTGTGCTTTAGCTGCTGCTTTGGTTGCTCTCTGGGGTCTGGGCCGGCTCACTGTGCTTTAGCTGCTGCTTTGGTTGCTCTCTGGGGTCTGGGCCGGCTCACTGTGCTTTAGCTGCTGCTTTGGTTGCTCTCTGGGGTCTGGGCCGGCTCACTGTGAAGCCCTTTTTACATCAGCAGTTGTCACAAAGTTCTTTAAATACATTTTAATGATTGATTGATTCTCCCCGTGTGACGTCTGCAGAAAAAGGTCCAGTTGATCTGCACGGCCATCTTCCTCCTGTGGGGTCTGCTGGTACACCTGGTGATCCCCCCGTTTGTGTTCATGTCCCTGGAGGGATGGTCGTACCTGGAGGGCTTCTACTTCTCCTTCATCACCCTCACCACTGTCGGCTTCGGGGACTACGTCGCAGGTAGTTACATAGGCTTTTCATGAAGTAGATGGCATTCCTCAGGAAATATTAGTTTATGTTTAAGAGATATCATGATATCACCTAATTCACGTTAGAGGATCATAAAGTTATTTGGAGTTGGATTCATTGCCTGGTGCAATCCTGCTTTGTCCAAGCTGAAGAAAGGGTGACATATACTTCATTAAACTATGTTCTCTTTTTGACTCCACAGGTATCAATCCAAACATAGACTACCCAAGGCTGTACCGGGTGTTTGCAGAGGTGTGGATCTACATGGGTCTGGCCTGGCTGTCTCTGTTCTTCAGCTGGAACGTCCACATGGTTGTGTCGGCTCACAAGGTCCTGAAGAAGAGAAGGCAGAGACACAGGATGGACCACCGATGGCAGCTCGAGAAGGACGACATCCGCAGCCCTCGCCGCGTCCCCACCGCCGTCGACATCTTCAACTTCCTGTCTGAGAAGCATGAGGACTACAGCACCGCCATCAGGCAGATTGGCGCTGCCGCGAAGCCGAAGCCGGAATTCAAGGAGTTGAGTCGTTCAAAGAGCTGTAGTGACATCCTGGGGACAAATATCCAAACCCTGGAGCATTCCCCACGCCGCCTGAGGCGCCACCTCAGCATCAGTCACAATATGTTACTAAGCAGCTTTGGGATGGGAGAGGAGGGGCAGAGGCTTATTGAGGATGACCCTGTCTTTATGAAAGACCCTGTGTTTGAGGAGAACTGTCTGGATAGGGACACTAGAGCGAAGGCTGTTTATGTGTCCAACTCAAAAGAGAACCTAAACCCCGCCGATCTAGGTCCTAACATCAACAAAGAGGAGAATGTTCAGAATCAAGATGGTGGAGAGAATAGGTTTACTGTATCAAAGGTAGTGGAGGGGGATTCGGGAGAGGAGAATGATGAGAAAGGCTGAAGCCTTGGATCCATCCTCTTCATGGAGAACTGAATGATGTAATCAAAAGGGGACTATCGCGCTCTCATAGAAGTTTGGTTGGTGCGTAAAACCTGTGAATTCAGAAAAATAAAAAGGTGTGATGGGTCTGTGATGGGTCCGCGGATCATCAACACTTTTTATTTATTGTACCCATCACACCTTTTAATTTATCATCCCCCATCACACCTTTTAATTTATCATCCCCCATCACACCTTTTTATTTATCATCCCCCATCACACCTTTTTATTTATCATCCCCATCACACCTTTTTATTTATCATCCCCATCACACCTTTTTATTTATCATCCCCATCACACCTTTTTATTTATCATCCCCCATCACACCTTTTTATTTATCATCCCCCATCACACCTTTTTATTTATCATCCCCATCACACCTTTTTATTTATCATCCCCATCACACCTTTTTATTTATCATCCCCCATCACACCTTTTAATTTATCATCCCCCATCACACCATTTTATTTATCATCCCACATAACACCTTTTTATTTATCATCCCCCATCACAGTTTTATTTATCATCCCCCATCACCGTTTTATTTATCACCCCATCACACCTTTTAATTTATTACCCCATCACACCTTTCAATTTATCACCCCATCACACCTTTTTATCCATCTGATCTGAATGATGTAGAAGCATCATAACAAGGTCCTGGGACAACCAGAGACTATGGCAGAGTTAGGATTGGTCACATTCCCCTGTGGTGAGGAGTGGAAACACATTTTCAACGGTTTTCCTTAACATCGTGATCAGTGAAATGTATGACCCAAGATTATCAAGGCCTAAGATCATGAGCACAGTCTGGACAACTTCCTGTCTTCTCTGTTATCTTTATCTCGATGTTAAACACACATTTTGGTCTGTGGGAAAAGTAAAAGAAGGAAAATATAGCAAACAATGGACTCCTTAGAGTTGCCAGTGTGATTTACCTGACTCTAAAATGAGAAATTGAAAGCAATGTAGTTTGTCTATTGTTACAAACTGCCTTCAGAAATAAAGTTTACATGAGTTTCTATGCAATTTCTATGTTTTTTATATGAGTAGATGTAGTGGTTGTGGACTTGAAAAAGGAGATATAAGATATAGAATAATTTTGTATTTTTTGCTTTGTCATTACCCCCCCCCCCCCCCGAAAAATAATCCCCCAAAGATCGATGATCAACAATATGTCAAAGTAAAATAATGAAATATAACTGTTTAATCATTACAAATAGTCCACCATTTTCGACAGTGTGCAGGTCTCTCATCTTTTCCAGTATTCTTATTTTGACTCCTACGCACCTGGAACAGACACTATTGAGTACTAAGGAACTTAAAAAAGCCCAGACGGCCTCTTATCATTTAACATAATTACACATGCCATGCATCACAGCAATTGCAGTGTTATATTGTGGCAACCATGTGGAATATTTATACTTTTCAATCATATTACACCAGACAAGATGTACTATACAGAAACAGCACAGACTTTGAGTACAATACAGTTTGAGTGTCATTACTGCATCTATATATACACACACAGACTTTGGAAATCAGATGTCTGGAAGGAATCATTGGCTACTTCAGATCACAGACCAGGGCTTTGTGGTAGACTGTTCCTATGAGAAGCTTTCCTTCATAGGGAGCTGCTACAGAGGATCCTATGAGCACACTGCCATCATCAGCATAGACCTGGGTCACCACTGGCTTCTCATAGTGGATGTCCTGAATCCTAATGACCTATAAAACAAATTATGATAAAGAAAACCAATTAAAGCTTTTGGTACATGGGCTGTGTCCCAAATGGCAGTCTATTCCCTATACAGTGCACTACACTACTTTTGGCCAAGGCCCATAGGGAGTATACTCTATAGAGCAGGTATTCCCAGACTGGGGTGATATATACTCTATAGGGCAGGTATTCCCAAACTGGTGATGTGATATAGTGAAGCACCTGAGTGAGTTGGGTGTGAAATTACGCAGATACTTTCCCGAAACGGATGACACAAACAACTGGATTGGTTATCCCTTTCATCCCCTGCCTCCAGTCCAATTACCGATATCTGAACAAGAGAGACTCATAAACATTGTAACAAGCGGTTCTGTGAAAATAGAATTTAATCAGAAACCACTGCCAGATTTCTGGATTGGGCTGCGCTCAGAATATCCTGCCTTGGCAAATCATGCTGTTAAAACACTGATGCCCTTTGCAACCACGTACCTATGTGAGAGTGGATTCTCGGCCCTCATTAGCATGAAAACTAAATACAGGCACAGATTGTGTGTGGAAAATGATTTAAGACCGAGACTCTCTCCAATACAACCTAACATTGCAGAGTTATGTGCATCCTTTCAAGCACACCCTTCTCATTAACTTGTGGTGAGTTATGCACAATTTTCAATGAACAAATAAGGTTTAATATCTAAGATGGTTAAATAAAAAGCAAAATTATTGACTATTATTATTTGTGCCCTGGTCCTATAAGAGCTCTTTGTCACTTCCCACGAGCCGTGTTGTGACGACAACTCACACTCATTCTTATGTTTAATAAATGTATTGTATAGTGTGTGGGTGGCAGGCTTACAATGGTGGCAAAAGACATTTGAGAGTGTGCTGACCCTGGTGCTAGAGGGGGTACACAGCTGGAGGTTGAATGTTTGAAGGGGTACGGGACTATAAAAAGTGTGGGAACCACTGCTATAGGGAATAGGGTGCCATTTGGAACTGAGTTCAGAGTGAATTTATTCCTATAATATAATAGAACTAGAGAGGACATGGTAAATGACGTACTAACCTCGGATCCAGGTAGATCCTCAGGGTCATATACGGCTACCTTTGCTCCATTAGGGTGACAACCCAGCCATAGGTCACCTGTTACTTGGTCCACCTCGATGTTGTCACAGAGAGACCCAACGGCTACAGACTGGTTGGAGACAGACATCATTAGGAATGTGATGGCTGATTTTATTACAGCGGTTGGACCATCTCTAGAAACAATACAAAATATAATATTATGCCCGTAAAGAAGTTTGCGTTCATATTTGATGTAGTGAAAACGTTTTACCTTGACATGTACCAAGTCTTTGTTTTTCTTTATCTCAAAAACAGCAATCTCATGGTCCAAAATAGCAGACACGTATAGATACCTGGGAGGAAAAAAACACATTTATTGTTTTACTGCATAACACACTTCCAAAGAGCACAACCGATTTGTACATTTTAAACTGTTTGATTCTCAATTGTGTAGACTTTACTACAATTGTGGAAACAAAGAAGGCACCTTTTGTCGGGTGACATGTTGATGCCGTTTGCAGATAGGAAGCCATCGCCCACTGCCTTCACTCCTCCAGGGCTGTAGTAAACCACATCAGCCCAGGGTAGACCCAGGAACACAGCCAGCATGTGTAGCACTGCACTGGGATAGGAGTGATCGTTGGTGGCATAGAAGCTCTCCACTCCCACAGCCACAATGTCATTCACACTGAGAGAGTAAAGGGCAAAAACATACAGAGTTAGCCAAGCAGAAACACACCACAGTGGAACTCTCACTGGTCATACTGTACAGTACATAGCCAATGTGGTTCATCCACATCATGTAAATGTAAACATCTCACACCTACCTATGAAGGAGATCATGCTTTATAGTTTTCAGGTGCACAATGGTGTTGTCCTCTTCGACAAATAGAAAGATCTCTACCTGGCTCGTGTAATGTTGAGGGTGATTGACAACAAACAGATGGATGGTTTTATCTGGAAGGAGATGGGAGTTCAGCAGTGAGAAATATGGTATCTACTGTGTCCTCTGGTGTCTAAGGCTCTCTATTGATTGACAGGGAAGACACACACACACACACACACACACACACACACACACACACACACACACACACACACACACACACACACACACACACACACACACAGTAGTGTTCATAATTCCATAGGCAATGGTCTGAAGAGTGTTCCAATTTGGGATAATCTGGTCTGGAATGGAGGAATTTGCTGCGATTTCTGAATAGAATAATTGCTGGCACATGTTTTATACTGTACTCTTTTACTGTGTACTGTTGTACTGTATACTGTACTGTTTACTGTATACTGTACTGTTTTACTGTATACTGTACTGTTTTACTGTATACTGTATTGTTTTACTGTATACTGCACTGTTTTGCTATATAGTACCAGTCAAATATTTGGACACACCTATTCATTCAAGGGTTTTTCTTTATGCCAAAGTGTGCAAAGCTGTCATCAAGGCAAAGGGGGCTAATTTGAAGAATCTAAAATATATTTAGATTTGTTTAACACTTTTTGGTTACCTCATGATTCCATATGTGTTATTTCATAGTTGTGATGTCTTCGCTATTACTCTACAATGTAGAAAATAGTTTTTAAAAAACAGAAAAACCCTTGAATGAGCAGGTGTGTCCAAACTTTTGACTGGTACTGTATATTGTACTTATATTTTATTAATAAAATATATTATAAACATATCTTGTGTAATTTCCATTTTTGTATGTTGTTGAATCAAACAGCTGGCCATTACGGTCTAGCCGATCTTGATGAGGGAAAGTGTCTGGCAGAGAGATTCACAGTCAAAGTGTGTCTCTATATACGCTGTGGATTTTATTGGTTGGGTGGGTGATTACACAAAGCTCACTGGTCCACTTTGTAAAGTTACCACAAATTTCATATGTGAGAGCTAAATCTCCCATACTTTACCTGTTTCGTCAATGTAGACACTGATTCCATGGGGGTTGAAGGAGTCCCGGTCCAGGTCTCCTTTGATTGTCAGCTCCACAGGGATCAGTCTGGGGTCCAACAGGTCCAGGGTATAGATCTTCCCTGGGTCATCAGAGAAGGAGGGCATTCCAGGATATTTCAAGCCCTGGGTGGGGGTATTGATTTGACATGAGTGACAGGGTTACGTCCTAAATGGCACCCTATTCCCTATATAGTGCACTACTTTTGACCAAATTAGTGCACTATGTAGGGAATAGGGTACCGTTTGGGATACAATAGGTTGTATATAATGTATTATTAAAAACAGCTGTTTTATTTTGTAAAAATAGTTATTTTATCATCAGTGTGAGGGAGGTATGTTCAACATGCAATATTATGAATTGAGGACAATATTTTATTATTCAGTGTGCCTTACCAGAATATGCTTGCCATGAAGGATCGCATCATGACAATGGATTTTACTTACGGTGCTTATGATGGCCAGTCCATCTCGAAGTATGGTGAAGTCCTCTGCTCCATATTCTGTACATATAGGATTGTCCACAAACCATTAGCAATAGCCTAAATCAATGTATTATTTTTATCCCATAGGCCAAAGGCCGTCATTAAACATAACATCATCATCATGACACCAAACAAAGCATGCTGGGACACGTTGATTCTTGGACTATTAGTCTAATGAACTTCAGCCCTGACACTTGCCCAACTAGCGGTTATACAGCCTGATCTCATCACACATACTGAGAAGACTCATTATTTTCAGCCTACTGGAATAACTGGAACAGGCTCAAAGTAGAACAGGCTATTTCAACATTACATTGGTATCTATCTCACACCGATGTGAAACATAGAAGAACTATACTATATGTATTAATTAAAGCATGAACTGTTATAATGTCAATATGATTACAATTTAATGGACTGGTTCAGACATACCTATATTCTTTAATAGTTGACAGTTGGGGAGGCGTTTTACAGGCACTTCTCTGTTGGCAAGGGCTATTTCACTGCAAATAGAACCTGGTTAATATTACTTTGGTGTGAAAGCAAGAGCAACACAGATCATTCTGAATTCAGCTTTTGACACTCTCACACCACTGCTCAATTCACCTAAAGTAGTTCACTTCAAAGTTGCTAAAAGCCTATTTTTAAAATATCACTTTTAATGTCTGAGGCCTCTGTTGACAATGCCAATCAGGTCAATATTGTAAACTCTGATCAGGAAAATGTAGCATGATTCCAAAGAAGACATTCCAAAGAAGATACATGCCCTATAATGTTCAAATGTTCAGCAACCATGCAGCCTACCTCAATTTAAGAAGTCTTTGCCCCAAAAGAGCTGCCAATGCAGCAATGCAGATGGTAACAAGCACCCACATCATGGCAAACTCTTTCCCTTGGTCAAAGGTTATGAAAGCCGTGTGCAAAATGTGGGTGTGTTGTGTACAGGCAGAGTGTAATTGCACAGTTGAACCATGGGGCGAGCTGTAGTTTAGCAGTTCCTAGAGGGAGGTCAAATCTGCAGTCCCAAAACTGTGATCCCCGGGTTCATGATGATGATATTGTCCACATCACTTGTTCGCTGCTTTTCAGACAAATGAGTTGACAACTAAACAACAGTTGAGACTTGCATGCCAAATTAGCGGCCCACATTTAATGTAAAGAAGTTAACACACTTGTGAAGAAAACAATATTCAGTTACATCACAACTGAATCTAGTTCACTTTACAAAGAGGGTAAAAAACATATCAAATACTTGTTTTCCATGTCAAATCAGTGAGATGTTCCTGTAATTTAAACATAACTTTAACCTCTACGCAGGGGTGTAAAGTACTTAAGTAAACATACTTTAAAGTACTACTTAAGTAGTTTTTTGGGGTATCTTTACTTTACTATTTATATATATTTTTAAACTTTTAACACTACATTCCTAAAGAAAAGAATGTACTTTTACTCCATAGAGTTTACCTAACACCCAAAAGTTACATTTTGAATGCTTAGCAGGACAGGAAAATGACCAATTCACGTACTTATCAAGACAACACATGGTCATCCCTTCTGCCTCTGATTTGATGGACTCACTAAACACAAATGCATCTTTCATAAATTATACCTGAGTGTTGGAGTGTGCCCCTGGCTATCCATACATTTTAAAAACAAGGAAATGGTGCCGTCTGCTTTGCTTAAAAGAAGGAATTTGAAATGATTTACACTTCTACCTTTTCTTTTGATACTTAAGTACATTTTTGCAATTACATTTACTTTGGATACTTAAGTATATTTATAACCAAATACTTTTATACTTTTACTCAAGTAGTATTTTACTGGGAGACTTTTCCTTTTACTTGAGTAACTTTCTATTAAGGTATCTATACGTTTACTCAAGTGTGACAATTGGGTACTTTTTCAACCACTGCCTCTATGGGATCGGTCCCCCCGACGGGACAGTTGAAATAAAGAGCGCTAGTTGAAATAAAGAGCGCTAATGTGATTAGCATGACGTTGTAAGTGTTGGTCAATCTCTTCAACAGATGATCAGGGCTATATAATTATCAAACATACATTAGTAATGGAAAGGAAACACAGACTCTTAGTTTAAGTATTAAAATACTCATTTTAGTAATACAATTGTAGGCAGAAGTTGGTACAGAGTACAGTATAGCAGTACATGATAGTTCTCCCCAAGTTCTGCAAAATGTGTAAGACATCCTGCAACTCATATAGCCTCTCCCAGTCCTCCTTGCATGAGTTTCCCTGGCAACAACATTTTAATAAATCTAACCTCCCTCTGACAGCAGTAACGATCTTATCAGCAATTAAAAGCTCAGAAGTGGGTTTAACCGAAACTTGACCTGTCATCACAAGTATGAACGAGTGTAAGCATCTTCTGATAGGTGGCTGGTTTTATCAGGTCTGTGACAGCCTTGTGTTCTCAGAAAACCAGATAGCCACGGTGGGATCCAGACAGGAGGAGTCTGAATGTCTGAAGGTCACATCACTCAAAAACAGGTTAACACACACACAGAGGTCTCCTGAAGAGGAGACCTTACAGTTTATCATAACATAATTGATTAACCCTTTAAAAGGTATAAGGCCTTGGTTTAACCCTCTTCATTAGTAACAAGAACATTTCCCAGGACATAGACATGTCTTGTATGGGCAGAAAGCTGAAAGCTTAAATTCTTGTTAATCTAACTGCATTGTCCAATTTACAGTGAAAAAATACCATGCTATTGTTTGAGGAGAGTGCACAACAACAAAAACATTTTTATCACAGCAACTGGTTTGATATATTCACCTCTGAAGGTAAATAATGTACTTACATTCAGAATCTTGCTCTGATTTGTCATCCAGAGATAAAATGTAGCTTAGTTTTGTTTGATAAAATCCATTTTTATATTAAAAACATCACATCTAGATGTGTGAAGGTTGGTGTCTTTTCTGTAGGGAAGCTAATTATCCATAATTTATGACATTCCTAGAAGTGTGTAAATTTACATTTTTTATTACCATATCATTTTTTGTATGTTCTCTATAGTTATGTACTTGTGTCATTTGACCAATTCGGCACATTTGGGCAGACTTGAAACAACATTTTGAACAGTAATGCAACGGTTCATTGGATCAGTCTAAAACGTTGTACATACACGGCTGCCATCTAGTGGCCAAAATCAGAATTGCACCTAAACTCCTAAGTGAGATATTAGCCTTTCTATTGCATTTCAAAGATGGGGGGGGATTTCCCCCCCCCCCCCTTTGTATGATCTTTTACCAGATCTAATGTGTTATATTCTCCTACATCAATTTCACATCACAAACACTTCAAAGTGTTTCCTTTCAAATGGTATCAATAATATGCATATCCTTGCTTCAGCTCCTGAGCTACAGGCAGTTATATTTGGGAATGTCATTTTAGGCCAAACATTTTTTTAAAGGGTCCTTAACAGTCAGATTATTCTTATCAAGTAATTTCTCCTGTCATTTATCAACTTTTATACAATGTGGCACTTGCAACATTACTATGTATCGTTACAGGTCTTGTTCAGTGCACCAGCGTTATCTTTGACATATCATTTTGTCAACTTTATTGCAAATCTAACTTCCTGTGATTAAACGGAGCGTGCAATGAATGAACTTTAAAATATTTTTTTTACTTGGCAAGTTGAACCCCACAGGCCACGGCAGAATTCAGTACGGCACAACATTGAGGAACTTTCAGCTAGATATATATTATGCAGAACAGACATCCCTCCCTGTCATATAGAGTAAGGAATCTTGTTAACTCCATTCATTGCATTTCCATCTGCAACATTCAGTATGTTGCACACTTGCACTCTTCCGACCACAACCCACGTCGGAAGCCTGTTTTCTACATAAAGCATTGGCTACTGGTCTACCTTGGCTAGATCACAGACCAAGGCTTTCTGGTAGATTGTTCCAATGAGAAGCTTTCCTCCGTAGGGAGCTGCTACAGAGGATCCTATGAGCACACTGCCATCATCAGCATAGACCTGGGTCACCACTGGCTTCTCAGAGTGGATGTCTTTAATCTGAATCACCTGTGAAAACAATATCATGAAATGTAGATGTATACCAGACAGTGAGCATTACAGAGAAAAACACCCACCCCAGGTCCAGTCCAAGTCCACCCCAAGTCCACTCAATGTCCACTCCAAGTCCACTCAATGTCCACTCCAAGTCCACTCCAAGTCCAGTCCAAGTCCACTCTAAGTCCACTCTTAGTACACTCTAAGACCATTTTAAGTCCACTCAATGTCCACTGCAAATCCACCCCAAGTCCACTCTAAGTCCACTCTGAGTACACTCCAAGTCCACTCCAAGCCCAGTCCATGCCCACTCCAAGACCACTCTAAGTCCACTCTGAGTCCACTCTAAGACCACTTTAAGTCCAGTCCATATCCACTCTAAGACCACTTTAAGTCCAGTCCATATCCACTCTAAGTCCACTTTAAGTCCAGTCCATATCCACTCTAAGTCCATTGCGCTGGTGTGTTTCCTCTCGTACAGTAGTTGGAATGTACTGTAGTCCAGCAGCTTTTACCTATAGCATAGTAGAGGTGTGAACATGTGAAAACAATGTTGGTGTATAGTACAGAGATACACTGCTGGTATATGATCCAGAAAGCAGTTCACTCAGGAAGTTTCAATAGCACACGGCAGGTGTACGAACCTCAGATCCAGGAAGATCCTCAGGATCATTTCGAAATAGTTTCCAGCCATTAGGGTGACAACCTATCCATAAGTCGCCAGTCTCAGGGTCAACATAAATGTTGTCAACAAGAGAGCCCACTTCCACGACCTGGTGACAAAGAATAATATCACGTAAGCTATAAAAATAAAGAGAGTCACACACTCTATATATATAAACTCCCAGTCATTTATTGGGTAAAACACCTAACGTTTCGGCATCACTGGGCCTTCTTCAAGGCGCCTGAGAGCAGAGGGTGCCTGAGAGCAGAGGATGCCTTCTTCAGGGTGCTTTCTTCAGGACACAGTGAATACCAAAACGTTTTTTTTTTTACCCAATAAATTACTGGGAGTTTATATATATTCGGTGTGCGACTCTCTATATTTTTAGACATAGTTTATTCGCCGTTAGTCAACACCTCTACACTAAATCATTTTCTTTGGGTGTGCGCCAGCTCATGCTTTTTAAAATAATAATATCATGAAATGAGTTTTAAAGAGCCTATTCTGGATTCAGATACACAAGCAATGGGAGAGAATAAACACATCAGATTTAGGCTTTCAACAGAGCAGCATGTTTCAATAGTCCATTTGACTATTTACCAGGTGTAAAACAAATCTGCCATTCCTTATATTTTACCTTCACTGGGGCCAAACCATTGCTTTCCAGTCGCTCCAAAACATGTATGTTGTGGTCAAATAAGTCAGCCACATATATGTGCCTACATGAAAACATAGTTATATGTTACATAACATCACATTAGTTACATCAACAGACCTTATCGTGTCAACATGTGATATCCACTCTATAATCAAACACATAACAGGATTGACTGCCCATATGGACAGGATTATTGAACTGTGTGTACACAGGACAGTATTCAAAGCGCTTAGAAATTCTTTGTGTAATGTCATTATTTTTTAAATTGTAATTTTATCAGACACCCTTATACAGAGCGACTTACAGTAGTGAGTGCATACATTCGAGTACTTTTTTAAATATTTTTTTTTGTGTCATACTGGTCACCAATGGGAATCAAACCCACAACCCTGGTGCCATGCTCAACTGAGCTACACAGGACTGAGCTACACGGGACTGAATACTTGAATAGCGCTATAGAAGTTGAATACATTATTTATCTAATTATTGTACCTTTTGTCAGGTGAGATGTTGATGCCATTTGCCATGTAGAATCCCTCAGCCACTACTTTGACCTCTTCAGGGCTGTAATACACAACGTTAGACCAGGGCTGAGCCAGAAGTACCTCCAGAGTATTCAGAGTGCCTCCACTGAAATAGTGATCGTTGGTGGCATAGAAGCTCTCCACTCCCACAGCCACAATGTCATTCACACTAAGAGAAAACCACAGATCAACTTAAATCACTATTTACTCTAAATGGCATATTAAAGAACTGTTGGATGCATAACAACATGACAAAACAAAAATGAGCACTAGTTTGTGCTCAGTTCAAATATCCCTAATTTCTCCAAACTCTCAGTCTTTAGAGTAGCCAAGTTTAGGAGGATAGGCTACATTTCCATATTGTTACCATGTAATTGACACTTTTAGCCCTGCTGTAATATGAAACTCTACCGACAATCTAGGTAACAAACCAAATTGTTTTGAAGCAATGACATGACTTTAGCTCTTGCATACCTGTGAAGGAATTCATGCTTTATGGTTTTCACATAGACAAGGGAGTGGTCCTCCTCAACAAACAGAAAGATCTCCACTTGTGTTTTTTGTTGAGGGTGATTGACCACAAACAGGTATACTGAGTTATCTGGAAAGTGGAGAAAAGATTCAGCTCAATCAATTGATCCGTCTTGTGTTTTTGACAGTTCTCTTTTCACACAAGAGAAGATTGGGAAGAGCAGCAGATGCATTTCAAAACCTGTTTGCGTCCCAAAATGGCACCCTATTCCCCATATAGCGCACTACTTTTGACCAGAGCCCTATAGGGAATAGTGTGCCATTTGTGACACAGATTATGGGTTTTATTTACCCGTCTCATCTGTGTATACACTGATTCCATGTGGATTGAAGGAGTCCAGGTCAAAGCCTCTCCCCATGCGGAGCTCCACTGGTTTCATCCTAGAATCTTCACTCATATCAAGGGTGTACATCTTTCCAGGGTCATCTGAATAGGACGGCAATACAGGATCCTTCAAGCCCTAGTAATTCCAATAATATTAAGATTAATATTAGGATATGTTGATAGCCTAATACATTTATTTACGACTACATTTTTTATGTTGCGTGTTTCATATAGGGCCAAGTCAATGTTGTAACTCACAGTGCTAATAATAGCAAGTCCATTGGGAAGTATTGTGAGGTCCTCTGATCCGTACTCTGTCAGAAATCAAATCACATGTGTTCAGATATGGCTTTACAGGCAAATAACGTTGTACAGTTACTTCATATAATACCATTGAACCTGTGGCATAGAGCTTATGGAAAGGCATGCCTTTTATATCCATGCCAGCACTGTTAAAGTTCCCGATGTCCTGTACATTCATGTGTACTGTACGTACCAAGGCTTTTGATTGGATGGCAGTTTGGGAGGTGGGTTTGGACAAGCTTTCTGGAAGCAAGAGTCCTTTTCCTGCAACATGTAAAATAAGGTTCATAGTTACATCCCTTCAAATGGTTCAAACTCCAGAATAACACTGCGATTTTAACACTGTAGTTATGACTTAGGGCATTTTTATGTGTCTATGTACAAACAATCATAAATATAGCCTAGTCAGCTATCACATTTAGTATAGCCTCAGACTACTGTAACTTGAGCAGTGAGATCAGATTTGCTTGGCGCACAGCATTGCTGTTTGTCAACAACATGTAGTGACCCTCAATCTCTCAATTTATAAGTTCAGAAAAGTGAAAATAACCCAAACCATTATTACTCAGTAATAAAGCACTGGCTAATAAAGGAAAGCTAAATAGAAAAACAGGTTAGTTGGCTTATATTGCTTGCTGTCAACAAAACTACTTTTTGAGGTTGCTAGCAAAAACACTAAATTGGCTAGCTAGCTACTATAACAGCTAGCATGCAATTTTATTCCAGCTAAAAAAGCTACAACTACATAACCACAGCCTACCTTAAGTTAATAATTCTCTCTCCAAGAAATGCTGATAAAGCAGCAACAAAAAGTGATATGACAACCAGCTTCCCCATTTTGAATAATTAGATAGTAGTAAATTGAGCAACTTTCGAGATAACTTCACATGTTCTGTTGAAGACCTGCCATCTCCGCCCCGCCCAGAGGCGACCCCTGTCTCCCGCAGACACTCACTGAGCGGCAACAATGCAACTGTAGTTGATGTCAAATGTTAACACGAGCAGTGGCTGATGTCAAATGTTGCCACTGAATGTGTGCGATGTGCATTCCAATGTTGTGTATAAACTCTGGATGCCTAACAGGGAGCGCTTTATTGAAGCCATCTTGGTATTCCTTCTCCGTTGTACTTTTTATTTTGGGAGCTATAGAAATGCATGTATTAATGTCTACATTAGTTTGTGACATTTTTATTCTATTCCAGACACCTTCATACATACTTTTAAATAATATTTATGTGAGCTAAACATACAAATACAAAATGAAAAATATATTAAAACATTTCCATAGTTGTTTTTTTAGTACCGTTACTGTCCACACAAGAAAAAAAATACATAAATACATGCAATTTTTTCCTTGAAACATTGAATTGAAATACTGTAGAATTCCATTCATTCCTATGGAGGACTGCTCCCACTGGGGAGTGCTAATATGGTTGCTTCAAAGCCTCTCAATGGCCAATAGGAGAGGGTCAGCAATCCAGGGCTTAGATACATTATTAGTGCATACACTGTACTGATGTGATATAGTAGACTTTTCCTTGGTACCAGAATATTACCTTACATTATAGGCTATTCAATCAATTACAGACTCTCCCCCCAGAACCAATAGAACATATTTTAGGACAATAGTGAATTTGATTTTAAAATCTCAATCTGCACATGAACAGCTGAAATCACTCATAGAACAGAATACAACATATCCTGTTATCAATACAGTAGTGGAAATCAATACTAATATATCCTGGTATCAATGCAGTAGGAAGGTGGCGATAGGTCACCATGCAACAATGCTCAATGTGTAATACTGTTGTGTGGGAATTTTTTGGGGGCTTTTTTCCTCGAGACAAATAAAATGCCGAGTAACCCAATTAATTACCCCTTCTTGAACTTGAACACCAAAGAACTCATTCTCAGTTAAATCTGTTTGCAAGGTCCAAACTATTTGATATTTTAGAAATTACATGGCATTAGTGCCAGTGAATTTAAGCTCCAGAGTGGTGCAGCCGTCTAAGGCACTGAATCGCAGTGCTAGAGGAGTCACTACAGACCCTGGTTTGATCCCGGGCTGTATCACAACCGGCCGTGATCGGGAGTCCCATTGGGTGGTGCACAATTGGCACTGCGTCATCCGGGTTAGTGGAGGGTTTGGCTGGGGTAGGACGTCATTTCAAATAAGGATTTGTTCTTAACTGCCTAGCCTAGTTAAAGAAAGGTTAAATAAAATAGAAAACATTTGTTGTTTAGATAACATAATAACATGTTAGGCTGGGCTAGTTGAAATCAATTCATCTGTCTGTGTTGCTTTTACACCAATCTAACCGTGCATATATTTCCCAGGGTTTCTACAGCATCAATGTCTGTACATTTCACAGAAAGAACAGAAAACATACAATGATAAAGGACTATTCATACCTGCCTGTTTGAAATTGTTTATTTATGAAGTCGATTTTTTTTGCAAGTGATAAGACTCCTCCCAAAATAAAAACAAAAAGTTACAAAATTGCCTATGTATTCAAAATCATGTGTAAGAGACCGCATTAAAAAACAAACACGTATACAGAAGTAAAAGTAACACCAAATTGGCAAACTATTGACCCTGTGATAGTCAGCATTTGGTGCATGCAACCTAACAGTTACTGTAGAGTATCTACAGATGTCCAATCCAAGTACGATAGCTTCTAACAACTTCAAAACACCGGTAACTCCTGCACTTAACAGTAGTGTGTGAGCAACTATCCAGCACTGCCAAGTGGGGGCTACATCAGAGAATCCTGTCTCGTTTTGGGAAGTTGTCTACAGGTTCAGTGTATTGCAACAGCAGGAATCCCCAAACAAACTGTTTCAAGCTAGACTGTATATTTGGGACATACAAAATAAATGTTATTATCCATTCTCTTCTTCTTCTTCTTCATCATGTCTACATTGTATTAGAATTCCTAGACCAAATCATCCAGACAGGTGTGACAAATAAAAAATGATGTCAAGTCCAGATCTCAAAATATAACTATACAGGGAAAAGCAATTTCAACATCTTTTCTCCGTCATTCTTCTCAACGTAATAAAAAGGAAACCCACTGGCCAGGCCAACACATAGTAGAGAGTGGGGTGGGCTGAACCGACCCACGGGCCCACACAAACATAGGTGAGGAGGTCCCATGAGGAGGTGGTGGTTTCAGGGCTGTGCTCCGGTGGCTGATGGGAGGTGGAGGTTTCAGGGCTGTCCCCGGCAGCCGCTGGGAGGAGGGGGTGGAGGTTTCAGGGCTGTGCCCCGGCAGCCGCTGGGGGGAGGTGGTGGAGGTTTCAGGGCTGTGCCCGGCAGCCGCTGGGGGGAGGTGGTGGAGGTTTCAGGGCTGTGCCCCGGCAGCCGCTGGGAGGAGGGGGTGGAGGTTTCAGGGCTGTTCCCCGGCAGCCGCTGGGAGGAGGGGGTGGAGCTTTCAGGGCTGTGCCCCGGCAGCCGCTGGGAGGAGGGGGTGGAGCTTTCAGGGCTGTGCCCCGGCCGCTGGGACTTGTGGGGCCAGAGTGTTGGGGGCAGAAATGACAGGTGATCCAGCGTTGTTAGCCAGTGCCTTTGTGGAGGTGATACCTAGAAGAGATAGTGGACACATTCTCACCAATGACTTCTACTGTCAGTACACTTATTGACAGGAAGTGAAAGAAGAGAGCAGTGTGATCTATGGTCAGGAGTAGGGCTGTGGCGGTCACGAAATCAGCCGGTGATTGTCAAGCAAATAACTGTTGGTCTCACGGTAATTGACCG
Organism: Oncorhynchus kisutch; assembly: GCF_002021735.2. Classification (NCBI taxonomy): domain Eukaryota; kingdom Metazoa; phylum Chordata; class Actinopteri; order Salmoniformes; family Salmonidae; genus Oncorhynchus; species Oncorhynchus kisutch. Next base: position 2,143,342 of record NW_022261979.1, on the reverse strand, counting down.
TTAATTAACAAACACATTTAGCATCTTCTGGCTTCCACACATAGCCTTCAGGCCACTGATGCAGATGTTAGGGACATTTACATTGTAAAAAGTCTAATAAATATAGCCTACATCATCACAATAAATCCATGATTTATTTTAGACAGGTCTAAAGCCAGGTAGGCTAGCTGGCATGAAAATGTTGTAAATAAATGTTGTAAATATAAACAATTTGCTTAATATTAGGAAAGTTGAGAAATAAAGTAGGCCTAGCCTATAGAAAGCTGACGGGATCCTCCTCTATTTAGTAGAGGCCATCACTCTGTTTTCTCGCACAATTGCATAGCCTATAGAAATGTTGCGCACCATGAGCTCATGGGCTCCCATGAAATGTTTAATTAGATTTTCGATTACATTTGCATTGATGTCAGAGTGATTAGAGGGACAATAGAGTGCGGAGTACCAGGCAGTTAGCAAATTTGGTAGGCTACTAATGACCAGCAGCAGCATCAGAGCTTGGAGAAGTCTAATTACTGTGACTAAACGGTCATGTGGAATTTGACTGCCTTCATGACTCGTGACTGCCGGTAATATGATCACTGCAACAGCCCTAGTCAGGATTATTCAACATAGATCACAAATAAAAAACTGGTGTTGGGAAACCATTCAAACAATATACAAAGTGTAATGATAACAGCACATCTTCCCAGGGAGTGGCACCCTATACCCTAAATAGTGCACTACTTTTGACCAAAGCCCAAAGACCAAAATGCAGGGTTGGATGACTTACCTGCCATCATACTGGAAGAGCTGACTGGAGTGGAGCTGGTAACTATTCCTCCAGGAGTGCTGCCCCTTCCCTGATCTTTAACAACGGAGTCTGGCATCAGAGAGAGAGAGAGAGACAATCAGATATCTTCTAAATCAACACTCATTAACCCAATCCACCGACAGCTATGATACCAACACTCATTAACACAACCCACCGACAGCTATGATAGCAGCACTCATTAACACAATCCACCGCCAGCTATGATACCAACACAATCCACCGCCAGCTATGATACCAACACAATCCCCCGACAGCTATGATACCAACACAATCCCCCGACAGCTATGATACCAACACTCATTAACCCAATCCACCAACTATGATACCAACACCCATTAACCCAATCCACCGACAGCTATGATACCAACACAATCCACCGACAGCTATGATACCAACACAATCCACCGACAGCTATGATACCAACACTCTCCACTGACAGCTATGATACCAACACTCATTAACCCAATCCACCGACAGCTATGATAGCAACACTCAAACTGTCTGACGTCAAGAACAGACCGGTTACGTCTTCTTTTTCCCCCCAAAACACTTTGAGCGTGTCATCTCTGACCTAGTTCTCCCATGTGACCTGGTTCCTCCGCACACGCCACTGGCTTCCAGTCGAAGCTGGCATCATCTCCAAGACCCTGATGCTTGCCTACGCAGCAGCAAGAGGACCTGTCCTTCCCTACCATCAGGCTTATTTGAAAACCCTACATCCCAACCCGAGCCCTCCGTTCCACCACCTCTGGTCTATTGGCCCTCCCACCGACACTTCGAGGGAAAGTGTACTTGATATGATTGTGATAACTTGGTGAGACGACAATACATCTTAAGATGAATGCACTAATTGTAAGTCGCTGTGGATAAGAGCATCGGCTAAAGGGCTAAAATGTCAAATGTATACTGTAGTCACATGAACTCCTCTGACGAAACTGTAAATATCTGTTCAAAAGCCTTCTGCTTCAATGTGTTCAATGGCTGCAAGAGAATCCACTGAATATGAACCTTCTTTTTTTAACAAGTACTTAAAAAAGAAAAGTGTATTGTATTGAGGCATAATTTAGCACCATAATCTTAAGATCAAGCGAGGGTTCTAACACTTAAACATTCAGTTAGGCATCTTATGCAGCAGGCCTATATGTAGAAGTCTGAGTGGAGGCGGAGGGGAAACTCACAGAAGTATGGGTGTTCCATGGCCTCCCGGGCCGTGAGGCGAGCGTTGTGGTCGTACCGCAGCAGCTTGTCCAGGAAGTCCAGAGCCTCGGTGCTCACCAGGTGCTGGTTCTCACTGTGCACAAACCTCTCCCACCTCTTACGGGAGTGTCTGGAGAATGGACCAGGAGAGAGAGGTCAATACATAAAATCAAGTCAACATTCATTCAGAGTGTAGATTCACAAAGTTCTCTCAATACACTTTACAAAGAAGTTTGGGGGAAAAGGGAGACAAAAAAAAATGAACAAGTCATATGAATAGACGGAAAGAGACTGGTGGCCAAATGGACTGTACCCATGAGTACTCTGTTAAATTGTCATGTCTGAGGGGCTTTCGCTGTTCAACTCTTTGTTAAATGGGTCAATATATTGGGCATTATTAACCTGAATTACTCAAGGCAGGGGTCAGGTATAAATTGACATTCACATTGAGTATTTGGACCATTTAGTAATACATTCTGAAGCCCAGTTCTGTTGAAGTAATCTGACGATGAAATGTTGGATATTCTTACCTGCCCAGAATGTCATTAAACCGTGGGTCTAGTTCAATGTTGTACTTGTCGATGTAGTCATACAAGTCCTCTGTGCCGAGGACTTTAGCAATCCGTACGAGCTGTAAAACAGAAACAGAACATTTTAGAGGGAAGACAAACTAAAACAAAAGCCTAAGGCCTAAATCTGGAATTCAACTGGCAGTCAAGTAAGAGGGCTAGAAGTAGGCACTAAATATCAACCATCAGCCTTGTTGTAAAGACTGTCGTCTCATCATGATCAACACATTGTTTGAGGGTTGTTCATCAGCACTGAGAGACTCAATTCTTCTCACCTGATTGTAGACAAACCAAAACACTTACTTGTAATCCTACAGAAAGTTGCAATTCAACTGGCAGTCAACTAAGAGAGCAACAAGACATCAACTTGATAGCTCAAATCAGTGCTGTTGTAGTAGAGACTGGTGCACCAGGATTCAATATCAAGACAATGTGATCAGCACCATGAGAGACAATTCTACCTGGTCGTAGTTGTCGTGTCCATGGAAGAAAGGCTCCTTCCTGAAGATCATGCTGGCCAACATACAGCCCAAACTCCACATGTCTAAACTGTAGTCATACATCTGACATAAAGAGAGAGAGGGGGTGAGCGCTGTGCTTAAAACAACAATGACTACATTACTGTATCAACTTACACCTACATTATTATAACTACATTAACAACATGCTACTATAGATGTGGCCAACTAGACTAGTTAGTTTAATGTTTCTAACTAGTCTTGTCAGACTGTATTGAGTGGTCTCACCTGGTAGTCTACCAGCAGCTCAGGTCCTTTGAAGTAGCGAGAGGCCACTCTCACATTGTACTCCTGGTTAGGGTGGTAGAACTCTGCCAAGCCCCAGTCGATCAGGCGGAGCTACAAGAGAATAGTCATTATTGCTTGTTTCTTTAGTTAATAAGTTCTAATTCCTAATTCTGAGTTCTAGTTCTATGACAATAACACTATTAATACACAGGTCTTATATAGAGCTTTTCTAAAACCCAAAGACACTTTACAATAAGCAACAATAAGGAAACAAAAACATCTAACAAAGTGGGCTGGTTAATTATGGTAGTGATCCAAGCTATAGTAACAGAATGAATGAAAGGAGGAGCCTGAATCCATACCTTTCTGTGTTCATGATCAATCATCACATTGTGTGGCTTCACATCTCTGTGCATGATCCCCATACTGTGACAGTAGTCAAGGGCCTGAGAAGGAACAATTAGGTCATGGTTTAAGCTAACAGTAGTCTAAATGCGAGATGTATCATTGGGATCTGAGATTTGATTTATTAGGATCCCCATTAGTCGACGTCAATGGAGACAGTTAGTCTTACTGGGGTCCGACATAACAACAGACATTACAGACAAAATACATATTTAAAAACATTAACATGTAGTGTGTGTGCATCTATCAGTTACACATACATGTCAGTACATACACACAACAAGTAGGTCGCATGTCAGTACATACACAGAACAAGTAGGTCACATGTCAGTACATACACACAACAAGTAGGTCACATGTCAGTACATACACACAACAAGTAGGTCACATGTCAGTACATACACACAACAAGTAGGTCACATGTCAGTACATACACACAAGTAGGTCACATGTCAGTACATACACACAACAAGTAGGTCACATGTCAGTACATACACACAACAAGTAGGTCACATGTCAGTACATACACACAACAAGTAGGTCGCATGTCAGTACATACACACAACAAGTAGATCACATGTCAGTACATACACACAACAAGTAGGTCACATGTCAGTACATACACACAACAAGTAGGTCACATGTCAGTACATACACACAACAAGTAGGTCACATGTCAGTACATACACACAAGTAGGTCACATGTCAGTACATACACACAACAAGTAGGTCACATGTCAGTACATACACACAACAAGTAGGTCACATGTCAGTACAAACACACAACAACTAGGTCGCATGTCAGTACAAACACACAACAAGTAGGTCACATGTCAGTACAAACACACAACAACTAGGTCGCATGTCAGTACTTACACACAACAAGTAGGTCATATGGGGAGAGGCGTTGTGCAGTGAGGTGTGTGTTTTTTGAAACCATCCCTTACCTTCAAGATTTCAAACATGTAGAACCGTATGTCGAAGTCTGATAAAGTTTGATACAGTTGCTGAAATACAGAGAAAAAAAAATCAAAGTGAGATGGCTGGACATCGGTTCAGAATGTAAGGTTTATTAGAATTCTGTACAGACAGATGAACATGGTCTCTCTCCTCACCTTGAAATCAGTGTTGTTGACATGCTCAAAAACCAGCGCGGGAGTTCGAGACTGAGAAGACATAAGAAAAGGCATGAGGAACTACAATAACTACAATCATTCACTCAACCAGAACACACAACAAATACAGTTGAAAGAAGAAGAATCGGGATGGTAAAACATTTCCAATGTAAACTCAAATGATTAAAACCAGGTAGAAAGTAGAAAAGCAATATATTTTAAAATAAGATCATCTTTGACAACTAACAACCACCAAAATTAAAAACTAGACAGTCAGGGAGAATAAATCAAATAAAAATGACATGGCATTGATTTTATTATAACATTTGAGTCTCTCAGATAGCAGAAGAACAAGGCATAAGCCATGGCAAAATGTGGAGAATTACAGGAAATTAGCTTTAAAACTGCACATCTTCTCACAGCCGTTTCAGAAATGTGTTGAATTGCAGGAAATTTGCTTTGAAACTGCAATTGTTCTCTCCGCCCAATGACAAAATAGGTAGAATTGCAGGAAATTAGCTTTAAATCTAGTGATGCACCGATATGACATTTTTGGCCGATATCCGATATTTTCCTCGTCAAAAAAAACCCCAATACCGATAACCGATATTTTAACATTTTTGCGGCTTTTTAAGCATTCTAGTACAGTTAAATAGTTAACACACACACACACATGGACGCAGTGTTGTTCACTCGTTTCATTCTCAACCAGGATTTCTTAGGAACCCCTGTTTTGTCTTTGCGTGTCAAATAAGCTTGTTGACCAATCAGGACCTGAATATGACTGCACGTCAAATAATAATTTAACGCGTTCATTCATTATTTTGTGTCACAAGGGATTCATCAATACGTATGCTATGATGCTGGTAAAGTTGTCTCGCGCACCTATGGTGCTGGTCATGAAAAAAAAAAGCTAGCTAGCTCATGGATGCAAACAATGTAATTATTTACCAAAAACATAGCAAAACAACATCATGTTTCAGTAGCTACCGTTAGCTAGCTAACTATATAGCTACGTGTCATCATCTAAAATAAGAACTGTCTGATAAATTAGGGTTATTTGATTAATGGTGGTCAGACCCATCTATGTGAAGCTAGCCACAATAAGGATTAGCCACACTAGTGAACTTTGTGGTTGGCCTTCAAAATAAAAGTATGGCATAATTCTATTTGTATACATTTGCATCAGTCAATGACATACTTTTATTTTGAAAGGCAAAGCACAAATTGCACTATTGTGCCTAATCCGTATTGTGGCTAGCTTCACAACACATAAGCCGCTCCGGTCAAGCCTCACTAGCCAGATGAAGCTAGCTGGCTGCTCCGGTAGGGCAACATCTGAAAAATAGAGCAATTGGTAGTGTGTACCGGTGCTCTACCAGTCGCCGAAAGCCAATATCACCCACGACAGAGAACAGTTGGATTGTCAAGGGCAATGAATTCCATTATCTTGGCTTTAATGGATTTTGCGTTTGAGATGTCTCGCTGAAATGTTCTTACTCTTTCATATGACTGCTCGACTTGTTGACTGCTCGATCCACACAGCATGCATTGTGGGCTAGGTTAGGCATGCTGTGTTGCACGTGTAGCGCAACATTTTACGTGGCATCATTACGTCATCTACCTACGGTATATAGGTATGTACCTCATCTACCTACGTTATATAGGTACAGTTCCTTGCGAAAGTATTCGGCCCCCTTGAACTTTGCGACCTTTTGCCACATTTCAGGCTTCAAACATAAAGATATAAAACTGTATTTTTTTGTGAAGAATCAACAACAAGTGGGACACAATCATGAAGTGGAACGACATTTATTGGATATTTCAAACTTTTTTAACAAATCAAAAACGGAAAAATTGGGCGTGCAAAATTATTCAGCCCCTTTACTTTCAGTGCAGCAAACTCTCTCCAGAAGTTCAGTGAGGATCTCTGAATGATCCAATGTTGACCTAAATGACTAATGATGATAAATACAATCCACCTGTGTGTAATCAAGTCTCCGTATAAATGCACCTGCACTGTGATAGTCTCAGAGGTCCGTTAAAAGCGCAGAGAGCATCATGAAGAACAAGGAACACACCAGGCAGGTCCGAGATACTGTTGTGAAGAAGTTTAAAGCTGGATTTGGATACAAAAAGATTTCCCAAGCTTTAAACATCCCAAGGAGCACTGTGCAAGCGATAATATTGAAATGGAAGGAGTATCAGACCACTGCAAATCTACCAAGACCTGGCCGTCCCTCTAAACTTTCAGCTCATACAAGGAGAAGACTGATCAGAGATGCAGCCAAGAGGCCCATGATCACTCTGGATGAACTGCAGAGATCTACAGCTGAGGTGGGAGACTCTGTCCGTAGGACAACAATCAGTCATATTGCACAAATCTGGCCTTTATGGAAGAGTGGCAAGAAGAAAGCCATTTCTTAAAGATATCCATAAAAAGTGTTGTTTAAAGTTTGCCAAAAGCCACCTGGGAGACACACCAAACATGTGGAAGAAGGTGCTCTGGTCAGATGAAACCAAAATTGAACTTTTGGCAACAATGCAAAACCCTTGGTGTAAAAGCAACACAGCTCATCACCCTGAACACACCATCCCCACTGTCAAACATGGTGGTGGCAGCATCATGGTTTGGGCCTGCTTTTCTTCAGCAGGGACAGGGAAGATGGTTAAAATTGATGGGAAGGTGGATGGAGCCAAATACAGGACCATTCTGGAAGAAAACCTGATGGAGTCTGCAAAAGACCTGAGACTGGGACGGAGATTTGTCTTCCAACAAGACAATGATCCAAAACATAAAGCAAAATCTACAATGGAATGGTTCAAAAATAAACATATCCAGGTGTTAGAATGGCCAAGTCAAAGTCCAGACCTGAATCCAATCGAGAATCTGTGGAAAGAACTGAAAACTGCTGTTCACAAATGCTCTCCATCCAACCTCACTGAGCTCGAGCTGTTTTGCAAGGAGGAATGGGAAAAAAATTCAGTCTCTCGATGTGCAAAACTGATAAGAGACATACCCCAAGCGACTTACAGCTGTAATCGCAGCAAAAGGTGGCGCTACAAAGTATTAACTTAAGGGGGCTGAATAATTTTGCACGCCCAATTTTTCAGTTTTTGATTTGTTAAAAAAGTTTGAAATATCCAATAAATGTCGTTCCACTTCATGATTGTGTCCCACTTGTTGTTGATTCTTCACAAAAAAATACAGTTTTATATCTTTATGTTTGAAGCCTGAAATGTGGCAAAAGGTCGCAAAGTTCAAGGGGGCCGAATACTTTCGCAAGGCACTGTATGTACCTCATCTACCTACGTTATATAGGTATGTACATCAGCTTTGACACCGGTTTTAAACATCTGCTTTAATCTAGACATCGGGCCGATTCCAGCGTTGGCATTTTTAGCTAATATTGGCCGATTCCGATATGTTCACTGATATCTCGTGCATCCCCATTTAAAACAGCAACATTTTGTCTCTGCGGCTAAGAGGGCCAGTAAACCGGCGCCATTGGCCACGCCCCGCTAACTTTGCCACAGCTGCTGAAAAAAATCCTGGGGGAAACTCTGGATGGAGGTAGCAGAATATGAACCACATTGTTTCTGCTTAGTGATTGAGCAACAGCCATTGTAAAAAAAGGCACACAAAAAACAAGCATGTGGTTGTGTTATGATTTACACTTTACTAGGACAGACTTATAGAAATTAGGATCATGAGCTCCACTCACCACAGGATCTTTGACGATATCTAAAAGTGAGATGATGTTGGGACCGCCTCGCAAGTTTTCTAGAATCTTGATTTCTCTCTTGATTTTCTTCTTTTTGACTGGCTATCGACAAGCATAATAAAATACCATCAGGACTTCATACAGTACGTCTCTTTGGCGAGGAGCGAAATTAAAATGAATATGGTACCAACCTTGAGTATTTTGACAACAACCTTCTCATTGTTGGTGATATTTATGGCTTCAAACACCTCACTGTATTTGCCTCGTCCTAGTTTGCGCACCAGCTGGTAGTCATCTTGGTTCCTACATAGTGAATTGAGAATTGGCAAGCAATGTGATGGCGTGACAATTTCAGCTAGGTAACACCAACTAGAATCTAACACATATCAGAACATGCAACAGAAAACAATGTGTTCAGCTTTGAACCACACACGCACTACGTACCCCCATTCCACCACATGGGACTCGTAGTCCCAGTACTCCCGAGGCCTCTGTGTGTTTACATCAGGGTAAACTCGAGAGCGGCTTGGGACAGAGCCGGACATATTATACACAGGATGTTCTCTGGATCACCTGGGACATAGAAAATAGACACACCTATTATAATAAAAACAAACATGATAGGGGTGGTGTATGTGAGTCAACATCGCACTTTAATGTAATTTTTTGCCCCCCCGAAGGACAAAAACAAACTTTGTTTTTACAGCTTTTTCTTTTGTTGTTACATGTAAATCATTCACTTTTTTTTTTACAGTAGATACATAGCAAAAAAATAAATAATTTGATATACTTTACATCTAGATAGACAGTACTTATACATTATAAATGGTGTTTTAGTCATAACTATTATATAACATGAGCTTTTAAACCCACCCCTCAGCTACTCTCAGTTCATCCCACCTATCTCCCTAACCCCACAGCTACTCTCAGTCCATCCCGCCTATCTCCCTAACCCCACCCCTCCGGTACTCTCAGTTCATCCCGCCTATCTCCCTAACCCCACCCCTCCGGTACTCTCAGTTCATCCCGCCTATCTCCCTAACCCCACCCCTCCGGTACTCTCAGTTCATCCCGCCTATCTCCCTAACCCCACAGCTACTCTCAGTCCATCCCGCCTATCTCCCTAACCCCACCGCTACTCTCAGTTCATCCCGCCTATCTCCCTAACCCCACCGGTACTCTCAGTTCATCCCACCTATCTCCCTAACCCCACCGGTACTCTCAGTTCATCCCACCTATCTCCCTAACCCCACCGGTACTCTCAGTTCATCCCACCTATCTCCCTAACCCCACCGGTACTCTCAGTTCATCCCACCTATCTCCCTAACCCCACCGGTACTCTCAGTTCATCCCACCTATCTCCCTAACCCCACCGGTACTCTCAGTTCATCCCACCTATCTCCCTAACCCCACCCCTCAGCTACTCTCAGTCCATCCCACCTATCGCCGTAAACCACCCTCTGATGATTTCCATGTGCCATTTGTCAACTGTGCTGTTTCTAATAAATTCTGAACCTATCTAATCGATATCAAGGAAGATCCATATATAAGAAATATCTATAACCATAGATGGAGAATTACGTGACTGATTGAAAGTAATGTAGACTAATGAATCATTCTGTTTGGCATACTGTTGGCATCAGGTATTTGACTGCTGTCTCGCTTGACTTGGCACAGTAGGCCTATAAGACAGTGTGATTGATCACTGTGTGAATGATTGATCACCATGTGAATGGTACCTTGGAGGTTTCCTCCAAGCTGCAGGTGACAGGTGGGGTCGCTGCAGAGCTGATGCTACGTTGGTTTGGTAGAGGCTGCAGGATAAAACACACAACAAGATGTTAGTTGGCTAGCTACATATTTTAGTCAGGTAGCCATCATGATATGGGCAGGTTTCCCAGACACAATTTAAGACCAGTCTTAGACTAAAAAGCCTGCTACATGGAAATGAATTAAGTACAGGACTAAGCTTATTCTGTGTTTTGGAAATCGCTGATATACTGGTCAAAAAAATGTAAGATAATAGTTTGCTAAAATCAACAAACCTGATTGTTGTAGTTGTTAAGGAGGACATCCAACCAGTCTAATCAGGGGGCACCGGGCTCAGTAGAGTCATCACTAGGATTCCCACTGTCATATGCCCTATTGAAAGACATACATGTGATTGATTTAGTACAATACTTGGCCAAAGAGTCTCGACTCAACCTCTGACTTAACTCAAAAACCTGTCACTGCTTACGAGCTTTATTTCTATGGTATTGTTTACCGGTCTGTCAAGTGTCAACGATGCTGAAAATCATTCACTGTATGATGAAACCGTTCAGAAACATCTGTGGTGCACAAAGCAGTTTCATTATGATAACCAGTGTCCGGCTGGGACCCACACGGTTTAATAATCTGTGGTGAAACTCCCTCGAGACAGTCACACACGCACGAGCCATGGCCTGCACATGTAGCCAACTAGCTGGCGCTAGCTGCTTCCATGATGAACTGCACCGCACCAAAAGCCGGATGGGAATACTAGGTTAGCTAGCTAACTAACAAGCAAATGTTATCTAGTTATATTCACGAAACATTAATTGCTGGGCAGGTATTTATCTATAAATGTTAGTAAATCAGTAAATAGTATTAGCTGACGTACATACGTTGAAGATGGCTAGCTACCACAAGCCAGAAAATATTATTTGTTTTCAGAAGAAAAAAAGTGACAACGGAGTGCATTAGCGAGGCAACTGGCTGACAACGCCTTAGCTAACATTCTGTGGGCTACCTTGATAGCTAATGGTAGTAAAGCTAAACATACTTATGTATGCTTTAAGAGTATTTGTCTTATATGCAATAACATGCAAAGTTGACTCAAAACAATGGCCATCTCAAGTAGGTAAATAAGCTAACGTGTATTACCTCTCGACGTTGTTGGGACATCAATATGGCGATGCTTGGTTTAGCGGCAATGTGCACCTCCATTCCTGCGAGGGGCGCTGTGCTTTCTTTGTGTGGAAAATGGGAGAGAGAAAACACGAGGCTGTACTTCTCTGAAAACCCTTACTGACACCTAGTGGTTAAATGGGAGAACCTCTGTGTCACAATTAAATCCTAATTATGTTATACATATTATATATCTATTTTTCACAGTGCGCCACATGCCAGAAGTTTCGACATTAGATGGGTGGTGTATGCGAGTCCATATCCACATCGTACGTTTAATTTATTTTTGGGGGGGAACCAAAAAAAACATTACATATACATTATACATTGTCCCACTTCGAAGGTCAAAAACAAACTTTGTTTTTACAGCTTTTTCTTTTGTTGTTACATGTAAATCACACACACACATTTTGTACAGTAGTTACACAGCAAACATAAAGTAATTCGATATTTTGATATATATATTACATCTAGATAGATAGTACTTATTAATTTAAACCAATTATAGCCATAACTATTATAGAACATAACCCCAGCACTCAGCTACTTTCAGTCCATCCCGAACATAACCCCAGCACTCAGCTACTTTCAGTCCATCCCGAACATAACCCCAGCACTCAGCTACTTTCAGACCATCCCGAACATAACCCCAGCACTCAGCTACTTTCAGTCCATCCCGAACATAACCCCAGCACTCAGCTACTTTCAGTCCATCCCGAACATAACCCCAGCACTCAGCTACTTTCAGTCCATCCCGAACATAACCCCAGCACTCAGCTACTTTCAGTCCATCCCGAACATAACCCCAGCACTCAGCTACTTTCAGTCCATCCCGAACATAACCCCAGCACTCAGCTACTTTCAGTCCATCCCGAACATAACCCCAGCACTCAGCTACTTTCAGTCCATCCCGAACATAACCCCAGCACTCAGCTACTTTCAGTCCATCCCGAACATAACCCCAGCACTCAGCTACTTTCAGTCCATCCCGAACATAACCCCAGCACTCAGCTACTTTCAGTCCATCCCGAACATAACCCCAGCACTCAGCTACTTTCAGTCCATCCCGAACATAACCCCAGCACTCAGCTACTTTCAGTCCATCCCGAACATAACCCCAGCACTCAGCTACTTTCAGTCCATCCCGAACATAACCCCAGCACTCAGCTACTTTCAGTCCATCCCGAACATAACCCCAGCACTCAGCTACTTTCAGTCCATCCCGAACATAACCCCAGCACTCAGCTACTTTCAGTCCATCCCACCTCTCCGTTAACCTCCCTCTTGTGATTTCCATGTGCAATATATTTGTGCAGTTTCACATAAATTCTGAACCTATCTAATCATATAGATTGTAAATGAAAGATAAATATTCTTACTAAAGTTATTATTATATTGTTGATTGACTATGGTCGTACTTCCTCCTTAGTTATTTTCCACAATATAAATATCTATGTTCTCACTGGGACAAGACCAATGATGTTCCAGACAGGGACAACACACAACGGAAACGGTGCTGTTCTGATTGACCAATTGAAAAACGGAGGGATTGGGTTGTGGGTTGGGGAACGCTCCACTGACCTTTCGTCACTCATTGTTTCAAGCCACACCCTACTACACCCACCAAGCGGAGAAAGCGTACCTCAACGTCTGTTCAAGAATGTTGAAATGTTGAATGTTTTGAAGAAACGTGTTGAATGTTTTGAAGAAATGTGTTGTTCAGTACAAACTGTCACACTACCTAGCTACTGTTTAATCGAAGTGAATTGCACCCCAGGTATGTATGACGTTCCGGACCCATGTACATCTAACTAATGCACAACTCCAAAACATTAGTATTTTATTAGAATCTCCATTAGCATCTGCCAAGGCAGCCATTACTCTTCCTGGGGTCCAAACATGAACAAAACAATACATCACAACAAAACAATAGTCTACATCATAAATAAAACACATAACACAATACATTGTGCACTATACACATTTGCATATCTGCTCCACCTTTACAAATGTACAGTACAAAATGTACAATATTACAACAATACAATATTACAATGTGTGGGTGTGTGTCTCTTCACAGTTCGCATTGTGCCTTGAGGTTTTGTTTTATCTGGAGGTTTTTAAATCTGATTTTATTGCTAGCTTGAATGACCTAATGTGGAATAGAGTTCCATGTAGTCATGGCTCTATGTAGTACTGTGGGTTTCCCAGCCTCTGTTCTGGACTTAGGGACGGTGAAGAGACCACTGCTGTCTGAGGTGTGTTAGCTGTTTGAATAGACAGTTAGGTATTTTCAGCACGTCAATACCTCTCACAAAATCAAGTAGTGATGAATACAATCTCTCCTCCCCTTTGTGCCAGGAGAGATTCACTTTGATTTTCTTGATATTAGCCCTCAGTATGTCCATCTTTGCAGCATTTGATCATAACTCGGCCATAGTCCAGGTGTGATAAAATCACATATGTATGACATTAATTTGAGCCCGTTTGCTACAACAGGAAATGAATCCTGCAGCAACAGAAAATGTTTCCCCGGCTATGTGTTTGGTGCCGACAGAGATGAACGCTTTGTGTTCTTAGGAAACTATGCAGTATTTAGTTTTTTTACAAATGATTTCTTACACTGTTACCCCAGGAAATCTTAAGTCTTATTACATACAGCCGGGAGGAACTATTGGGTATAAGAGCAACATCAACTTACCAACATTACGACCAGGAATACAACTTTACCGAAGTGGATCCTCTGTTTCGACCACCACCCAGGACAATGGATCGGATCGCAGTAGGCGACCCAAAACAACGGCGCCGTTGACGCCTCACAAGTCCTCAACTGGCAGCTTCATTAAATAGTACCTGCAAAACACCAGTATCAAGTCAACAGTGAAGAGGCAACTCTGGGATGCTGGCCTTCTAGGCAGAGTTCTTCTGTCCAGTGTCTGTGTTCTTTTGCCCATCTTAATCTTTTCTTTTTATTGGCCAGTCCGAGATATGGCTTTTTCTTTGCAACTCTGCCTAGAAGGCCAGCATCCTGGAGTCGCCTTTTCACTGTTGACGTTGAGATTGGTGTTTTGCAGGTACTAACTAATGAAGCTGCCAGATGGGGACTTGTGAGGCGTCTGTTTCTCAAACTAGACACTAATGTACTTGTCCTCTTGCTCAGTTGTGCACAGAGGCCTCCAACTCCTCTTTCTATTCTGGTTAGGGCCAGTTTGCACTGTTCTGTGAAGGGAGGAGTACACAGCGTTGTACGAGATCTTCAGTTTCTTGGCAATGTCTTGCATTGAATAGCCTTCATTTCTGAGAACAAGAATATACTGACGAGTTTCATAAGAAAGTTCTTTGTGTCTGGCCATTTTGAGCCTGTAATCGAACCCACAAATGCTGATGCTCCAGATACTCAACTAGTCTAACGAAGGCCAGTTTTATTGCTTCTTTAATCAGCACAAAAGTTTTCAGTAGTGCTAACATAATTGCGAAAGGGTTTTCTAATGATAAATTTGCCTTTTAAAATTATAAACTTGGATTAGCTAACACAGCATGCCATATCAACACAGGAGTGATGTTTGCTGATAATGGGCCTCTGTATTCCTATGTAGATATTCCATAAGAAATCTGCTGTTTCCAGCTACAATAGTCATTTACAACATTAACAATGTCGACACTGTATTTCTGATAAATGTTATGTTATTTTAATGGACAAAAAATGTGCTTTTCTTTCAAAAACAAGGACATTTCTAAGTGACCCCAAACTTTTGAACGGTAGTGTATGTTTTTTCAGCAGCATATTATGATCAATAATGTCAAAAGATGCACTGAAGTCTAGCAAAATAGCTCCTACAATCTTCTTATTATCAGTTTCTTTCAGCCAATCATCAGTCATTTGTGTCAAGGCTGTACATGTTGAGGGCCCTTCCCTATAAGTGAGTTGAAAGTCTGTTGTTAATTTGTTTACTGTGAAATAGCATTGTACCTGGTCAAACGCATTTTTTCCCAAAAGTTTACTAAGGGTTGGTAGTTGGTATTCTTGGGTATCGGAAGGACTTTTACTTCCCTCCAGCCCTGAGACACACACTGTCCTGTAGGCTGAGATAGATAGGAGTGGCAATAGTCCGCTACCATCCAAGTTGTCAGTACCAGACGGTTTGTCATTACTGATAGACAGCAATACTATTTTCACCTCTTCCACACTCACTTTACAGAATTCAAATTCAGTTATGCATGAAAATTAAGGTTTAGAGTTTGTTATTGGCATGTCATGCCTATGTTTGCTAATCTTGCCAATTAAAAAGTCATTAAAGTAGTCAGCAATATCAGAGGGTTTTGCAATGTTCAATTAAACAGTGCTGTTCTGAATGACCAAAGAAGAATTTGAAAACAGAGAAATGTTGAACGACCAAAGAAGAATGCCTTTGTACACTCACGTACAATGAGTGGACAAAACATTAGGAACACCTTCCTAATATTGAGTTGCACCCCATCTTGCCCTCTGAACAGCCACAATTTGTCAGGGCATGGACTCTATTAGGTGTCAAAAGCGTTGCACAGGGATGCTGGCCCATGTTGACTCCAATGCTTCCCACAGTTGTGTCAAGTTGGCTGGATGTCCTTTGGGTGGTGGACCATTCTTGATACACAAGGGAAACTGAAAAACCCAGCATACCCAGTTCAAAGGCACTTAAATATTTTGTGTTGACCATCCACCCTCTGAATGGCACACATACACAATCCATGTCTCAACTGTCTCAAGGCTTAAAAATGATTATTTAACCTGTCTCCTCCCCTTCATCTAAATAGATTGATGTGGATTTAACAGGTGACATCAATAAGAGATAGCTTTCACCTTGATTCCCCTGCTCAGTCTATGTCATAGAAAGACCAGGTGTTTCTAATGTTACATACACTCACTGTATATGCTTATGCTACACTTTCAGAGTGCGTTATCAATTAATCCACTCATTGTGTAGGCCTACCCTCTTCTAAATTGCTGTAACAATGAGAAGGAAATGCCAGAGGCATGTTTTGTTTGCATCACTGACCACAGGAACCAGTCACCTATAATCAACATAGTCTAGAAAGAGAAGGTCTTTGTTTTGTACACCTCTTGAATGAACAGTCACATCTTGGGAGTATTTGTCTTCTAAGTCGGTGGGTTGTTTGTCGACTGATATTATAATGAGTCATTTGTCAACTGTAAACCTTTTTGTTTAAATGCTCATCTGATTCCTCAATCTTAAAACATTCCCACGGTCATGCACTGTTTCCTGCAGAGACACCTGACACAGCCCCCATTCTATCTCATAGAAGTGGGTCTGTGTCTATTGTCTCTGTGGTTCCAGCCAATCAGCTATAAGGACAGGTATAAAACCTCTGATGGGTCTTTTAACAAAGAGATAGAGGACTCGTGTGATGACTTCCACCCACCATGGAGCTGTAAGTCACTTTGATTGATATATTCTTTATAACAATGTAACATTTAGGTCATGTAACATTTAATTGAAATGTTGTGCGTTGTCTTGACTTAGTCTTACAAAGCATTAGATTTAACACTGAACAACTATCTTCTTTATAAAAGGGAAGGGAATGGGGGGATACCTAGTCAACTGTTCAACTATCTTTATAAAAGGGAAGGGAATGGGGGGATACCTAGTCAACTGTACAACTATCTTCTTTATAAAAGGGAAGGGAATGGGGGGAAACCTAGTCAACTGTACAACTATCTTCTTTATAAAAGGGAAGGGAATGGGGGGATACCTAGCCAACTGTACAACTATTTTCTTTATAAAAGGGAAGGGAATGGGGGGATACCTAGTCAACTGTACAACTATCTTCTTTATAAAAGGGAAGGGAATGGGGGGATACCTAGTCAACTGTACAACTATCTTCTTTATAAAAGGGAAGGGAATGGGGGGATACCTAGTCAACTGTACAACTATCTTCTTTATAAAAGGGAAGGGAATGGGGGGATACCTAGTCAACAGTACAACTATCTTCTTTATAAAAGGGAAGGGAATGGGGGGATACCTAGTCAACTGTTCAACTATCTTTATAAAAGGGAAGGGAATGGGGGGATACCTAGTCAACTGTACAACTATCTTCTTTATAAAAGGGAAGGGAATGGGGGGATACCTAGTCAACAGTACAACTATCTTCTTTATAAAAGGGAAGGGAATGGGGGGATACCTAGTCAACTGTACAACTATCTTCTTTATAAAAGGGAAGGGAATGGGGGGATACCTAGTCAACTGTACAACTATCTTCTTTATAAAAGGGAAGGGAATGGGGGGATACCTAGCCAACTGTACAACTATCTTCTTTATAAAAGGGAAGGGAATGGGGGGATACCTAGTCAACTGTACAACTATCTTCTTTATAAAAGGGAAGGGAATGGGGGGATACCTAGTCAACTGTACAACTATCTTCTTTATAAAAGGGAAGGGAATGGGGGGATACCTAGTCAACAGTACAACTATCTTCTTTATAAAAGGGAAGGGAATGGGGGGATACCTAGTCAACTGTTCAACTATCTTTATAAAAGGGAAGGGAATGGGGGGATACCTAGTCAACTGTACAACTATCTTCTTTATAAAAGGGAAGGGAATGGGGGGATACCTAGTCAACAGTACAACTATCTTCTTTATAAAAGGGAAGGGAATGGGGGGATACCTAGTCAACTGTTCAACTATCTTTATAAAAGGGAAGGGAATGGGGGGATACCTAGTCAACTGTTCAACTATCTTTATAAAAGGGAAGGGAATGGGGGGATACCTAGTCAACTGTACAACTATCTTCTTTATAAAAGGGAAGGGAATGGGGGGATACCTAGTCAACAGTACAACTATCTTCTTTATAAAAGGGAAGGGAATGGGGGGATACCTAGTCAACAGTACAACTATCTTCTTTATAAAAGGGAAGGGAATGGGGGGATACCTAGTCAACAGTACAACTATCTTCTTTATAAAAGGGAAGGGAATGGGGGGATACCTAGTCAACTGTACAACTATCTTCTTTATAAAAGGGAAGGGAATGGGGGGATACCTAGTCAACAGTACAACTATCTTCTTTATAAAAGGGAAGGGAATGGGGGGATACCTAGTCAACTGTTCAACTATCTTTATAAAAGGGAAGGGAATGGGGGGATACCTAGTCAACTGTTCAACTATCTTTATAAAAGGGAAGGGAATGGGGGGATACCTAGTCAACTGTACAACTATCTTCTTTATAAAAGGGAAGGGAATGGGGGGATACCTAGTCAACAGTACAACTATCTTCTTTATAAAAGGGAAGGGAATGGGGGGATACCTAGTCAACTGTTCAACTATCTTTATAAAAGGGAAGGGAATGGGGGGATACCTAGTCAACTGTACAACTATCTTTATAAAAGGGAAGGGAATGGGGGGATACCTAGTCAACTGTACAACTATCTTCTTTATAAAAGGGAAGGGAATGGGGGGATACCTAGTCAACAGTACAACTATCTTCTTTATAAAAGGGAAGGGAATGGGGGGATACCTAGTCAACTGTACAACTATCTTCTTTATAAAAGGGAAGGGAATGGGGGGATACCTAGCCAACTGTACAACTATCTTCTTTATAAAAGGGAAGGGAATGGGGGGATACCTAGTCAACTGTACAACTATCTTCTTTATAAAAGGGAAGGGAATGGGGGGATACCTAGTCAACTGTACAACTATCTTCTTTATAAAAGGGAAGGGAATGGGGGGATACCTAGCCAACTGTACAACTATCTTCTTTATAAAAGGGAAGGGAATGGGGGGATACCTAGTCAACTGTACAACTATCTTCTTTATAAAAGGGAAGGGAATGGGGGGATACCTAGCCAACTGTACAACTATCTTTATAAAAGGGAAGGGAATGGGGGGGATACCTAGTCAACTGTTCAACTGAAAAGGCCAATGCTCTTTATTTTTCTCGTAGCTCCCTGTGTTCTCTGTCAGTTCTGATGCTAGTGGCTGTTGTGTTCATGGTACCAATGAAAGGTAAGCTTCATTTTCCCTAAACAAGGATCATATATCACCTAAACAAGGATCATATATCAGCCTATATGGATTTGCTCCAGTAAGCGTTTCCAGTGAATAGTTCAGCGTGTCATACACTGGCCAAAAACAACCTGCTTTTATAGCTGTGGTGAAAAGGTCTGATACAGTAATATGACATGATATTACTGAGGTTATGGAGATTCAATCAGTTAATAATAGTCCTGTTTCCTTTTCAGACAGAAGTGAGGATGTGTTAAGCTTTTTGAATGGTGAGATGGTTGGCTACATGCTAATGCACCTGTTTATTGTCTTGTGTTGATGAGACCCGAACAGTTGTCAGTCTTGATGGAGAAATCACATTTTCAAAAAATGATCAGAGGTGGTGAGATTCTAATAAGCTGTTGGTTAGGTAGCTCATTCTCAGATGTTGTTACAGGTGCCCTTGATGTTGCTCCCGCTACTCAAAGCACCTCAGGAAAAATCAAAGGTCTATTCTTCATACTTATATATTTATTTATATATCCTCCTTTTGTTACTTTTAAAATCATTAACTCGATCTGCCGTCTTTCTTCTCTACTTTCCCCAGGTCCTGAGAACACCTTTGGTAAACCAGCTCCAACCCCAGGTTAGTGAAAGTAGATTTTGATGTTTGAGGGAAATGTTTCTAACTAGCATCTATTATTGCCATGTTGACCTAATTTATTACCGTGTTCAACAGCAAGACCAAGTCCTTTAAGACCAACAGAGAACTCTGCAGGTAGTTTTTTTATTACGTTTAGTTTATAATCAAACGGTCAAACTTTGTTGTGAAATATAATGAAATCAATGTTACATTACGTGAATCATTACTCCGCAATCATTTGTCTTCCAGAAATCTCAAATGTTACACAGACTGAAAACTCTGCTTGTTTAACAGGTTAGTGTGAGGAAGGTTGAGCTGGGAAGTTATCAATAGTCAGTAGTTAGTGTTATTGATATGTGGTTGATCATGTGTTTTTTGTGTTATTGATCATTATCTGATCATGTATCAGATGTTGTAGACTCAGATGCCAGATCCAAAGAGAAATGCAACTCCGATGATCTTACAGGTGTGTGGAATATGGTTTGAAAATAATGCTATATAGGAAGTTTCAATATCATTTTCAGAGTTGTTTTATTCAATGTCCCACAGATGCAGAACGATCTGAAAGTAACTCCGCAGAAAGCAGAGGTATATTAAATATCAAAATAATCTGTCACTGAAATATCCGTAGGGGAAAATGAATCTGGTAATATTGATTTCATAGACTGTTACGGCCACACCAATTCTGATTCTCTTTCTTTCTTTCTTTCTTTCTTTCTTTCTTTCTTTCTTTCTTTCTTTCTTTCTTTCTTTCTTTCTTTCTTTCTTTCTTTCTTTCTTTCTTTCTTTCTTTCTTTCTTTCTTTCTTTCTTTCTTTCTTCAGAGGATTATGATGACTCTCTGGGATCTAATACAAAGATTACACAAACTGGTATGTCATGTTTTACATCAATGTAAAGAAATGGTAGCTAGATAATTGATGTAGCGTCACTGTTTTTACCACAAACAGAAATGCAGAAGGTACCACAGGATTCTAATTCTGCTGGTCAGAATTCCAGCCTCTTATAATTACATCCCATAGACATGTAACTAACACTATGTAAGAGACTGAACATGACATCACCTGGGCTTGTCTTGTTGTAGGACAGCAACAGAGATCATGTGGTTGTAGCAGGCGCCAAACCCTCTACTGAGATTCAAGATATGTCATTATCTACTAGATGAAGTCCTTGGCCAACAGTGTATTTAATCAAACATAGAATTAACATACTTAGAATAAAAACATATTAAACCAATAGCACTTATTCATATCCATAGATTTTTGTACAAAGAGTAAATTCAAAATGGAATCAGTTGACAGTTCTAACCGACTCTTCTTCCCCAATACAGTGACAGACGACAGTAGCAGCGACGAGACTGACAGTTCTCCTCCAAGTGATGTGAGAAAATACAAACAACCTCCAGGAAGGAGAACCATAAACCCAGACCATGTCGACAGCATGCAGACAACCACCAGGCAGGATCCAACCAATGGGAGCGAGGAGCTGGATAGAGAGACTCAGAGGGACCCCACAGTGGGGAGAGAGAGAACCAGCAGAGTGCTCATTGATCTCAACAGTGAAGAGGATGTGATGGTGGGCTGTCAGGGTACTGTCTGTGTGCCCGGAGAGCAGGGGACTACAGTCAATGGAGGTGAAAATGATGAGAATATAAGTCTAAACAGTAGAGATAGAGATATCCAAAGCCAAGAGGTCACAGGCACAGCCACGGAGCAGGCCCTATGTAGGGATAGTTGTAGGGGTGTAGTGAATGGAGTGTTGGACACAGCCAGAGAACAGCAGGACTTGGACAGTATGGAGCATGTCAATGGTAGACCCAATGGTACTGATGAAGCCAAGAGTAGAGGTTCATCTGGCTTCTATTCTACCATGATTCCAAACTACGGCTTTACAAAAATGAAGATCCACAGCAGAATTCTTTAACTACTGAACCTATATTATTGAAAAATATCTGAATGATTGCTTTTTATCCTAACAGAAACCAGAGATGACATCAGCACTGAGACGAACCCAGTCGGTAGGTTTAGAGGAAACACATGGTGAACAATAAAACAATCCCAGTAAAACCCCTGAGGTCCCTGAGCACTTCTGTTCAGATGGTAAGTAGGGTTATGTGTTCTGGTAAGGGAAGATACAGAGAAACAGCAGATTATTTATATCCACCTAAATATGTGCTGGAAACACTTTGGTGAGGAAAATATCACTTTCTCGTATTGCGAAACCCACAAATGTTCTCTAGCAGGTCTGAAAATATTTCCTGTTTTGCAAAAATATTTACATTGATGTGGTGAATTCGAAACATTACCCCAGTGAATACTTTGTATAACAATTTCTGTTTCAAATAAGACCACTGCTTCTAAGACCTAAGTAGAAACAGAGCAGAGGTGTTACCTACCGGAGGTCAACCTACATCCATATTACACATTCAACAACACACCACTGTTTTCAAACTTATCTTACCCCTCACAGGCAAAATGTTTAAATCATACTGAGTGTTCTCCATGTTGGCTGCTCTGTGTTCTAGTGATTGGTTAGCCTCCAGGAGCCCCAGCCAGGAGCCCCAGCCAGGAGCTCCAGCCAGGAGCCTGTCAGTGCCAGAGGCTTCCTCCAGGTAGAGTTGGCTCAGCTCTACCCTGCAGGGCCTGTAAATCTCCCTGCCTCTCACTCGTGTGTCGTCTCCCTCAAGCTCCACCGACTCTACCAGACCGCAGAGTCCCTCTCACACTTATATTCATGACAGAGACGTCAGTACATCTGTGGATATTTACCACCAATTTTTCACTTGATCTTGAAATGGTATAAATGGTATTCTGACAGCAGCTGTGCCCCCTGGTCTTATTGCCGGTAGTCAATTTGAATTGTAGATGAATGGAAATAAGATGTTTGGCTCCAATCTGATCTGATCAATCTGATGAAATAAAGGTTTCTCATAAAGCATTGTTTGTTGTACTAATTCGAGGTAATTCAATAAAAGGCTGTGTATACATGCTAATTCACAATTGTAAGGAAAGACAATACACTGTTTGAAGGCAGAATGTCTTACAGTGTTACACAACTGCTTGGACTACATGACCATTCTACACAGAACATTTTCTACATTTCAACTTCATCCAATCATTCAACTGTCAACTTGGCCCATACAAACAACATTTGGTAACTTTGTATAAAATATAATATGTCAGTGATTCAACAACGGAAGAAAAATATGTTGACAGAACATGTCACTGTTACCTTCTTGCTGCGGCAGCAATTTTCCAGACATGAACGCTTCTCTCATCCAACAGTGTTTTATAGTGATCTCTCCCATGTGTTGGAGTTGACATGGGGTGACTGCCCTGACACATCAGCCTTGCTGTTTGCACACAGGCAGTAACACATGTACTGTGGCCTGAGGCACAGCTTCAACATCAACTGCTGTGCTGAGCAAAACCAGTGGCACAGAATGAGGAGCAGCTGATTACAAAATATACATACATGATGAGCTTGTGACCCTCGTGTGATGAGTTACCTTGTCTGAGACCTGAGGACTTGTGGTAGCTCCCTGAGCTGATGTCTAGGCTTTAGCTTAGCAGGCTACCATAGTCTTGTGTCACGATTGGTAGAAGGTAAATTCACTGGACCTTACAGCTGGAATCCCCAGTAGGTGGAAACATTACCACTGGCCGCCCCAACACCGTTGTTGTTGTTTTTGTTGCCCAGCTGAGGATCATCATGATGAAAACAACTGCAGTACATATTGTGCTTTTCTATCGCACCTGCAATGTCTGAGGGGAAAAACTGTGTTGGTTGTTTCCAGTAACTTCTATGTTGTTGTAATATCCCAAACAGACCTGGTTGTTTCAACGATAAGGATTCCAGCTGTAAGAGAAGTCACTGTTTACTTATATAGTAAACACACCACAAGTTGGAATCTGAAGTGACACTCCAATATGGCTTCATTTTGTGGTGGATACCAACCACGGAGATCCTCCACTATTACATTCTCAGTGTTCCTTTCCAGACCTCCATGTACTGGCTCTGATGCTTATAAAACTCTGTTTCTGTAAAAAGCAGTCTGCACAGGAAGCTAGCTCTTCTATCTGTGCTGTCTTAGAACCTGGAACCTGCCAGAAACAGTGTGGTGCCTGGACAGAGAAGTCTCAAATGGTCAGCTGCTCTGGGGTTTATGGAGAGGAAGAAGAATCCTTAGACAAATGTTTAGACAGAAATATCCCATCCCCTCATCTAGAGGACAGCATCTTGGGGAATGAGTGAGCCGAATGGATTTCTCCAAGTCCTAAACAGTACGACATCTCTTTATCTCTCTTATGAAACTGATTTTACATGACAATCACTGTAAAATCTCACACACACACACACACACACACACACACACACACACACACACACACACACACACACACACACACACACACACACACACACACACACACACACACACACACACACACACACACACACACACAGTAGAGAGAGAGAGAGAGAAAGACCTCAACAAACACAAACTTAGCAAAACGTAACATATCCCACTTGTATTGTTCAGACAGGACCTGAACAGGCAGACTAAACAAATCCAAACTGAGTCGTCGGGTTGTTGGGAAGGATGAATTACAACCCAGTGCTAAATGGGAGAAGTGATGGTGTCTGACAGTTGAGTTCCTCTGTGAGCCGCTGCCGGGTCTGATTTCTCCTCTGCTGAGGCAGTCATTAGTGGGCCAGACAGGAGGCTCTCCTCCATGCATCATGTCGTACTACTTAAACTGCTAAGATGAAAGGTCAGGCTGCTCCTTCTCTTAACAAGTTAAACAGAGGTTAACATAGATATTTGGTTTATGGGTTATTGCTATTGGTTATTACACCATATGGCTTTAACACTAAATGGGTGGACTTGGACCGTAGATTCTGTCCGGTAGTGTTGTGGTCAGAGGAGGGTTAACAGACAGGGGGAACTGGTGTCCCTGGGCCGACTGCTCTGCTGGGTGGAAGACAGGACTGCACCGTGTCCGCCCTCCAGGCTTCGTTTGTAACACACACACATTTGTGTGTCTGGATTTATCCAGACCTCATGGTCTTAGTATTCAATAGACCCAAGAAGACGAGGAAACATCAATGGACTGATTTTATTGAACAGGGGTAAGGTTTTGCCACAGGGGAAAAGCTCCCCCCTACTTGACCACATACGGTCACACTTCATTTTCCTGGTGGTTGTGGTCAGGCAATGGGTAGCACTCTTGTTCTCAATGTCCAGTGGAACTATGCAAGATCAGGCTTTGGCTGTTCTCACACAATCTGGTCAATCCATCTGTTTCTACCATTATTACGTCTGGATTAAGAATACATTAGGATTTGAGCTATTAATGTACTATAATTCCTTTGAAGCCATTTGTAGCTGCAGTTTAAAATCAATTTCAAAGTCACTCCTTAAAGGGGAAATCTGTAGTTTATACAAAAATATAATGGGTAGATATCGTTCATTAAACGTCCCAAAATGAATGTACCAATTACCCCTTTATAGGAGGACAAAATGGTCCTCCTTCCTGGATAAGAGGTGACTTTCCTGAGATGTTACTGATTTTGTCTTTCAGTCTCTGCTGTAGGGTTCCAAAATTACAGTAACTTTCCCCAAAATATTAGACTTCCTGCTTATTCCCTCTATTGATTCCGGGAATCTTCCAACCGGGATTTCTTGAAAACCAGGGAATTTTGGGAAATGTTGCAATCCTATTCCTGAGAGACAGATTGAGTATTTCAGCCTCTGCTGTAATGACCGTAATAAGGAGTTAGTTGATTTAGTGAACAACTGGACAGTTCTGGTGTAGAGCTAAGTAACAGCTAATCAAAATGCAGTAGCCAAAGCATCCCATTTTGCGTTGTTGAATGTTAAACCTTGTAAATTAAACCAGACGAGAGGGAATGAGTTGATTGAAAACCCTTGAACCATGCTTAACTGTGGTTGGGATCATTTGCCAGGCCATGCCACCTTGAATGGCAGCCATCCTAATTGGTTTCTGGCTGTTTTCTTTGGCTTGGAAACATGTTGAAATCATTTTGAATATATTGAAGGGAACATATTATGAAGCTGACTCGACTGATGTGGGCTCCTGAGTGACGCAGCGGTCCAAGACACTGCATCTCAGAGGCATCACTACAGTCCCTGGTTCGTATCCAGGCTGTGTCACATCCGGACGTGATTGGGAGTCACATAGGGAGGCGTACAGTTGGCCAAGTGTCGCCCGGGTTTGGTCGGGGTAGACTGTCATTGTAAATAAGAATTAGTTCTTAATTGACTTGTCTAGTTAAGTAAAGGTTCAATAAATAAACATGTGCCAGTCTAATGTTGTGTAGATCTCGTCACCTATTGGACTGTATGTGTGTGTAGTGTGTGCTGTGTAGCAATCCATGTAGGCAGTTACAAATACAGAATGACAAGAAAAATCATTGTTTTATCTTGCAGTCAATTGTGGTGATTTGTCAGCTGATCTTAATGTGTTCATGTCATGTATTTATAAATCTCATTCTGAACCTGATGAAGATTTATCCTATCCAATCCCTAGTGTGGTTAGGTTTCAGCTCATAGCTGTCTGTGGTCACTGTAATGTCGTTAGTATGGGGGCTGGTGTCTAGTGCTTTGGTCCTCCCCCACTTTCCCCTCCTACCTGTGGGCACTGGATAGAGTTACATCTGAACCTCTTCTGGTTCTTAACACAAACTGTCTACAACTACAGCACCAAGCATGGAATCAGCCTGTGTGTCTGGAATAAACAGACGTTTCCTCTACTGTAGACTGAAAGAGAACATGTGTCTGTAGTCAGGTCTCTTGGGGAGGAAGACGTTTCTCTCTCCAATGACTTTTCCAGGTGAAGGTTAAATGAATGAAGACACATTGAGGGATATGAAAAGGCTGCCTGGGCTTCTGTAAGAAGCCTGCTTCCTTACCCATCTTCCTCATCTCCCCTCTTCCTCCTCCTCCCTCCTACTCACCCCTCCTCCTACTTATCCCCTCTCCTTCTCACCCCTCCTCCTCTTCATCCCTTCTCCCCCTCCTCCTCACCACTCCTCCTCCTCACCTTCTCCTCAGACCTCTTAGTCTTAGAGTTTTATTCAGTAGCTGTAGGAGAGAAAACGGGAAGGTGGGGTTCAAGGGGAAATCACAAGAGTACACACCCCAGCTAGCCAAGTCCTGAGTAGATTTGTCAGAGCAGAAATGGTCTCTCTCGCTCTCTCTTTCTGCTTTTCGAAGGCGCTTTGGCTTGAAACCAGGCACAGGACGGCAGTGCTCTCAGATTAGTCATTGGCCCCTGTGTTTGACAGTTCACAGACAGGCCTAATATGTCTGGGTAGAGAGAGACGTGAAACCTGGACCTGGGTTTTGGGTAATAGGCACCTCCGGCGATATTGGGATCATTCCTGTTCTCTGAATGTGTGGCATTTGTCTTATATTAACGCCAATGTTTCCTATGACATTTTGGTCTGTTGTGGTGCATACCTGGGTTTTGTGGGAATGCCAAATACCAAGAATGAGGTTAGAATATATTTTCATTGATTTAAACCCAGTACACAGTCTATTTCAGAAATACTATTTTTCTTTGACATGTCATTGAAAAATGTCAAATATCAGTGTTATGAACCCTGGGGTTAGGAATATGAGCTTTTGAAATGATCATACTGACCCTGATATCAATAAATAGTCATTTGGTGGATAGTAGGCATACCTACAAATGAGTTTAACAAACCGTTTACACTATACTTAAGCAATAAGGCCAGAAGGGGTGTGACATTTGGTCTGATATACCACGGCTGTCAGCCAATCAGCATTCAGGGCTCGAACCACCCAGTTTATAATTACAGTTATCATGCCCCTATTGGTCCCATATCACAAGTCATTTACATTCTGTCTTCCCTTCACCTATTCATTCAGAAACATTACAAATAGAGCATCATTCAAAGGATCATGAAGAAATACGTCAAACTCAAACCTCCATTAGACGTAGGGGACAATATAAGCAGACCACTCTGTCTATAATGTTCCCTTCCTCCTCACACCTCTCAATGTCTGCGTCCAAAATGGCACACTATTCCCCTGCACTACTTTTGACCAAAGCCCTATAGGTACTGCACTACACAGGGAATTGGATGGGGCCCTGGCAAAAAATAGTGCACTACATGGGGAATAGGGTGCTATTTGGGATGTAGACAATATCCCTGGCTGGCTCAGGAAGACGCTGGCTAAATATACAACTGACCCACCGCAAGTTTGACTTTCCATCACAAAGCCAAGCAAACACAGTCTGTAGGCTCAGTGAAGTGGAGGTGGTATCATGTGGGGGGTTAAGGCTATTTTTCTTTAGGAAATCTGTTTAAACACCATTGAAAAAGTAGTGGCACCATGTCTGGATTGAAGAAGGAGCTTTGAGCTATTGAGGTTTTTTTCTAATTCTAATATACCAACGTTTCATTTGATGATTAGAAAAACTCAAGGTGGTTTAGCTAATGTGGACCAGATGGGGGTTTGTTGCAACGATCCCAATTTTCCTAAGCGTTAGTGGAGGAGGGGTAATAAAAGCCATAGATTTTCACAGTTCGGCATGCAAACACCCTCCCTCGTGTTCAAACTCTCAGAGGGGACGGAAAGCAAGCGAGACCGCAATATTATACTTTGTTTTTATTAAATCCAGTGATTGACAGCACAGAGAGATTTTTCCACTCTGTAAATCCAGGCCCAATTGAAGAGGACAGAGAGCACTGGGCCCTGGCATTATGCTACTGGCTGTAGTACACAGGCTTTAGGGGATGTGGTGTCTTCTCTTCTCTTCTCTTCTCTTCTCTTCTCTTCTCTTCTCTTCTCTTCTCTTCTCTTCTCTTCTCTTCTCTTCTCTTCTCTTCTCTTCTCCTCTCCTCTCCTCTCCTCTCCTCTCCTCTCCTCTCCTCTCCTCTCCTCTCCTCTCCTCTCCTCTCCTCTCCTCTCCTCTCCTCTCCTCTCCTCTCCTCTCCTCCCATGCTTTGTGGTAAACCACTGGGAGCTGACAGGTTAGCCCGGAGGAGCATTATGCTTCCTTTAGAATCAAAACATATCAGCTCAGTTTTTTTCAGTTCCAAAATTGTACGTGCAAGGCAGAGCTGGTTACAGGGCCAAGGGGCCGTGGGCCCAAAGGTGCGGTGGATTGGAAGTCTTGTGCACATATGTCGGAATATGCTAAACATGTATATTAGATTGGAGCCTTGTAAAATGGGAAGGGCCTCCTGTTTCATTGGACTTGTAATAGGATAAAACGCTCACAGCTGTGTACAAGTGTTAGTACCTCTTATTACGGTCAACTGTCTCCGATCTGTCTAACTGACTACAGTAGGCCACTGCAGATTGGCTGTGGAGTATTGACCACTCCCGGAAGGGGTCAATGTGTCTATCTAACTGACTACAGTAGGCCACTGCAGATTGTCTGTGGAGTATTGACCACTCCCGGAAGGGGTCAATGTGTCTATCTAACTGACTACAGTAGGCCACTGCAGATTGGCTGTGGAGTATTGACCACTCCCGGAAGGGGTCAATGTGTCTATCTAACTGACTACAGTAGGCCACTGCTGATTGGCTGTGTTGATTAAAACAGCTTAGTGACGTTGATTAAATCAGCTTAGTGACGTTGACTAAATCAGCCTAGTGACGTTGATTAAATCAGCCTAGTGACATTGACTAAATCAGCTTAGTGATTAAATCAGCTTAGTGACGTTGATTAAATCAGCTTAGTGACGTTGACTAAATCAGCTTAGTGATTAAATCAGCTTAGTGGCGTTGATTAAATCAGCTTAGTGACGTTGATTAAATCAGCTTAGTGATGTTGACTAAATCAGCTTAGTGATTAAATCAGCTTAGTGGCGTTGATTAAATCAGCTTAGTGACGTTGATTAAATCAGCTTAGTGACGTTGATTAAATCAGCTTAGTGACGTTGACTAAATCAGCTTAGTGACGTTGACTAAATCAGATTAGTGATTAAATCAGCTTAGTGACGTTGTTAAATCAGCTTAGTGACGTTGACTAAATCAGCTTAGTGACGTTGACTAAATCAGCTTAGTGACGTTGATTAAATCAGCTTAGTGACGTTGATTAAATCAGCTTAGTGACGTTGACTAAATCAGCTTAGTGACGTTGACTAAATCAGCTTAGTGACGTTGATTAAATCAGCTTAGTGACGTTGATTAAATCAGCTTAGTGACGTTGACTAAATCAGCTTAGTGGCGTTGATTAAATCAGCTTAGTGACGTTGATTAAATCAGCTTAGTGACGTTGACTAAATCAGCTTAGTGATTAAATCAGCTTAGTGGCGTTGATTAAATCAGCTTAGTGATGTTGACTAAATCAGCTTAGTGATTAAATCAGCTTAGTGGCGTTGATTAAATCAGCTTAGTGACGTTGATTAAATCAGCTTAGTGACGTTGATTAAATCAGCTTAGTGACGTTGATTAAATCAGCTTAGTGACGTTGACTAAATCAGCTTAGTGATTAAACCAGCTTAGTGACGTTGATTAAATCAGCTTAGTGACGTTGACTAAATCAGCTTAGTGATTAAATCAGCTTAGTGACGTTGATTAAATCAGCTTAGTGACGTTGACTAAATCAGCTTAGTGACGTTGACTAAATCAGCTTAGTGACGTTGACTAAATCAGATTAGTGATTAAATCAGCTTAGTGGCGTTGATTAAATCAGCTTAGTGACGTTGATTAAATCAGCTTAGGGACGTTGATTAAATCAGCTTAGTGACGTTGATTAAATCAGCTTAGTGACGTTGACTAAATCAGCTTAGTGATTAAATCAGCTTAGTGGCGTTGATTAAATCAGCTTAGTGACGTTGATTAAATCAGCTTAGTGATGTTGACTAAATCAGCTTAGTGATTAAATCAGCTTAGTGGCGTTGATTAAATCAGCTTAGTGACGTTGATTAAATCAGCTTAGTGACGTTGATTAAATCAGCTTAGTGACGTTGACTAAATCAGCTTAGTGATTAAATCAGCTTAGTGACGTTGTTAAATCAGCTTAGTGACATTGACTAAATCAGCTTAGTGACGTTGACTAAATCAGCTTAGTGACGTTGATTAAATCAGCTTAGTGACGTTGATTAAATCAGCTTAGTGACGTTGACTAAAACAGCTTAGTGACGTTGATTAAATCAGCTTAGTGACGTTGACTAAATCAGCTTAGTGATTAAATCAGCTTAGTGACGTTGATTAAAACAGCTTAGTGACTTGGATTAAATCAGCTTAGTGACGTTGACTAAATCAGCTTAGTGATTAAACCAGCTTAGTGACGTTGATTAAATCAGCTTAGTGACGTTGACTAAATCAGCTTAGTGATTAAACCAGCTTAGTGACGTTGATTAAATCAGCTTAGTGACGTTGACTAAATCAGCTTAGTGATTAAATCAGCTTAGTGGCGTTGATTAAATCAGCTTAGTGACGTTGATTAAATCAGCTTAGTGACGTTGACAAAATCAGCTTAGTGATTAAATCAGCTTAGTGGCGTTGATTAAATCAGCTTAGTGATGTTGACTAAATCAGCTTAGTGATTAAATCAGCTTAGTGGCGTTGATTAAATCAGCTTAGTTACGTTGATTAAATCAGCTTAGTGACGTTGATTAAATCAGCTTAGTGACGTTGATTAAATCAGCTTAGTGACGTTGACTAAATCAGCTTAGTGATTAAATCAGCTTAGTGACGTTGACTAAATCAGCTTAGTGACGTTGACTAAATCAGCTTAGTGGCGTTGACTAAATCAGCTTAGTGACGTTGATTAAATCAGCTTGGTGACGTTGATTAAATCAGCTTAGTGACATTGACTAAATCAGCTTAGTGACGATGATTAAATCAGCTTAGTGACGTTGACTAAATCCGCTTAGTGACGTTGATTAAATCAGCTTAGTGACGTTGATTAAATCAGCTTAGTGACGTTGATTAAATCAGCTTAGTGACGTTGACTAAATCAGCTTAGTGACGATGATTAAATCAGCTTAGTGACGTTGATTAAATCAGCTTAGTGACGTTGATTAAATCAGCTTAGTGACGTTGATTAAATCAGCTTAGTGACGTTGACTAAAACAGCATTGCTTTGGTGAACACTGGCCGTATTATTATTTCTCTGTATTTCAGTCTTCATGATCGATCTCATAGCATTCTTCATGATCCCAAAGGATTCAAGAGATATAGCAGTTTGCAACAGATTTAGGTAACAAATTGCTCTCGCTTGAAACCAGCCTCCGGTCTAGACGTCTGTTCTCTGGAGAACCCCAGGCAGGCATCTGCTCCTGCACTACCCACTCAGTTGGATTCTGACCTGGATCTCTGTATCCTGAGGATGGGAGTACTGTGTGAGCCTTCCTCCAAAACCTCCTGCTACTGCAGCTGTAACAGGAGTCACTGTGCTTCTTTAGTAGTATGGCTTCCATCCTGCCCCTTACAGGGCTCCAAGTCACACCAGGGATTAGAAAAGCTAGCAATTCAAATTTTAAGAAATTGAGGTTACGAATCCAACTCTGTTGCACAGCTTCATCCTCCGTCCATCTGCAGTGGCTTTCAATCAGGCCTCTGTTCTGGCAGGACCCTCAGCGGGCCCACGGGGAGCCGTGCTACAGTTCTCTGTTCTGGCAGGACCCTCAGCAGGCCCACGGGGAGAAATGCTACAGCCGGATGAAAGGAAGTCCTTACAAATTCCCAACAACCGAGCGACAGGTGGCTAGCTTGGCAACAGCACCCCGCCCTCCCTCTCCCATTCTCCCCCCTAATCCTTTGTCTCCGTCCTAACCCCCGTGGTGTGCACACCTGCGAGTGTCTCGTGCGCGCACGGCCACCACAGTACCGACTTGACCCCTATCAACTTCAGGAAAGTAGCACTGAAATACATCCCAGCCTCCCTCTCTCTTGTCTACGAGGGCTGGCTAGCATCTCCTTTGATGGTCCTTTGTGTCAACATTTCTCCACTTAGAAAACAAGTGCGACATGCTTCAATTGGTGATTTAAAAGAGATTTCCTGCTGATGCCGCCGTGGAGGCCCAGTAACATGCAAGAATGTCTCACTTGTCTGTCTATGCTCATCACTGTTTTAATTCTTAGTGAAGAGAAAACTCTGTTTTTATCCCTCCAGAACTTTAGGTTTTGTGACGTTGACGATAATATGTTATGGTTACGTCAGGGGGAAACAGAAACATGAAGGACATCCTTGTTGGCTTGGTTACGTGAGAAGTGACCAGGTATTCACAAAAAGAGACAAAAACGCAATTCAAACAGAGTATCAGCAAACTGATAAACCTGTAGACTACATTATATTCACACAACTGACAGAAATACTCAACAAATCAATTGGATTTGGATATGTAGTGAACTGGAGAGCTGGACTGAACTCCCATGCAGTAGTTGTTTGATTTAGCTAGACACAGTCCAGTCCACAAGCTCTGGACATCTGGAAGCGCTGTAGTGTGAGAGGAGAGAAAAAAAGGAGGAGAGGAGAGGAGAAGAGAGGAGAGGAGGAGAAGAGGAGAGGAGAAGAGAGGAGGAGAAGAGGAGAGCAGGAAAGAGGAAAGGAGAGGAGAGGAAAGGAGAGAGGAAATAAGAGTAGTGGAGGAGAAGAGGAAAAGAGGAGAGGAGAGGAGAGGAGATGAAGAGAAGAGAAGAGAAGAGGAGAGGAGAGGAGAGGAGACGTGTTGGGGGGGCAGGCGGCTCCGGCCCAGTGCTCTCAGTGATAGGCAACTGCAGGAGTTGGCAGGCTCCACTTCCCTCTCAGCACAAGACATGCACAGAATGTCTGTCCCAAATGGCATCCTATTCCCTCTATAATGCACTACTTTTGACCAGTGCACTGTAAAGAGAGTAGGGTGCCATTTGGGGACGTCACCACAACCCTGGATCATTAGTATCATTTTGCCTCCAGGACAGATGTTGAAACGCATTCAAACAGCTCATATTTAACAGAGGTCAGTGTGTAGTTTATAACCACTAGTGCTTCAGCTCTCTCTAAAAGATATGGCCGTCGTCAAGAACCTCAGATGAAAATAAACATGATATGACTAGTCAATGGGGAGAGAGCCCAATAATGTGAGGTGGAATGCCTTGCCTTCTCTTTAGAGGGACAGTTTAAGGGGTTTTACAATACGTCTGGTCATTGAAGAAAACTCCAGGGCCTCTATAGTAGTCTATAGTAGTGGTATCATCTGTGGTTTCATTTGATGAATCCAGGATCACATTCTGCACAGTGGAACAAAAGCAGTGGTTTTAATAGCATGAACATTTCATAAAACTGGCTTGTTGAGACTCAAATGATACACTATGAATCATCCTCCTTTTAATTGTTCCAGTCTAATGATACACTATAAATCATCCTCCTTTTAATTGTTCCAGTCTAATGATACACTATGAATCATCCTCCTTTTAATTGTTCCAGTCTAATGATACACTATGAATCATCCTCCTTTTAATTGTTCCAGTCTAATGATACACTATGAATCATCCTCCTTTTAATTGTTCCAGTCTAATGATACACTATGAATCATCCTCCTTTTAATTGTTCCAGTCTAATGATACACTATGAATCATCCTCCTTTTAATTGTTCCAGTCTAATGATACACTATGAATCATCCTCCTTTTAATTGTTCCAGTCTAATGATACACTATGAATCATCCTCCTTTTAATTGTTCCAGTCTAATGATACACTATGAATCATCCTCCTTTTAATTGTTCCAGTCTAATGATACACTATAAATCATCCTCCTTTTAATTGTTCCAGTCAAATGATACACTATGAATCATCCTCCTTTTAATTGTTCCAGTCTAATGATACACTATGAATCATCCTCCTTTTAATTGTTCCAGTCTAATGATACACTATGAATCATCCTCCTTTTAATTGTTCCAGTCTAATGATACACTATGAATCATCCTCCTTTTAATTGTTCCAGTCTAATGATACACTATGCATCATCATCCTTTTAATTGTTCCAGTCTAATGATACACTATGAATCATCCTCCTTTTAATTGTTCCAGTCTAATGATACACTATGAATCATCATCCTTTTAATTGTTCCAGTCTAATGATACACTATGAATCATCCTCCTTTTAATTGTTCCAGTCTAATGATACACTATGAATCATCCTCCTTTTAATTGTTCCAGTTGAATGACTCAAAGGGAAATATAGTAAAAGTGATGCAGACCTCCGCCTCTCATAAAGAGGAATAGAGCCAGTATTCTGGATGAGAAGAATGTGGGTGACGTGAACTTAAATAAATCAGAAGCAGATATTAAAGGAGGAGGGTATAGTGGCTTGTGGGCGGGGACCAAGAGAAAGTCTACTTCCTACTTTACACTCCCGTCAGCTGCAATGGCTTCCATAAGGGGAGTTTTAGTAGCCACAGCGGGTTGGCAACGTCAGTCCAATCCTGTCAGTCCAATCCTGCTCACGAGCAAATCCCAGATCACATCCCAGATCACAACCGTTAACTAAACCCGCGCTGGACACTACAATGTACTTATTTGACAAAAGAGGAATCTAAAACGAAGTGGCTGTGAATTAGATAGTCGGGCAGAAGAAAGAAATAACACAAACCATCTGAGAGGACCAAAGTCTTTATCCAGTAGTGATGTATGAAAACTCAACTTTCACTATGTATCACTTATCCATTCAAAGTCGGTGTTTACAGGAAGTTAGTTGGAATGCTTTGTTGGATCAGTTAGCACAGTCATAATGTGTTTGTGCCTTAAGCTTCCCATCTGCGGTGACTTCCTTAACAATTGTACAACCAGAAATGGATCTACTTCAAACACTGTGCATGAGACTGGGTGCCCCCTCACGAGCATGCAATAAAACCCCAAGCAAATGTGTTCCTCCAGCTACTTCTCCCCGTCAATCAACTGCAACACATTTTTCACTTTCAGGCTATCAATGAAGTACGCTAGAGTAAGTGGCTTGTCTAACTACAGTATCTTAGCTGGCATGACTGCTGGTAAGGTTGGTAGACTTTAGAAAAGCAAGCAATAACTAAACATGCAGAGAAGCATATTTAGCATCTTTAAAAAAGAACCACCGTTCAGGAGGCAGCTCAAGAGGTATGCTTAGAAATGCTTAGAAATAAACATATATTGTTTACATAGAATTAAGCATAGTGATTATGGCTCTAGATTGCAAGAAAAAGCTGTTTCAGGTGTTTGAAAAATGCTAAATTTTCCAACCACCCCCCCAACCATCGCCACTTACCTTACACCCCCTCAGATTTTTGGGGTGCATGCCGTCCCTGCCTGTGGAGCATTATGCACTGAGAGACCCGGCTTGCCTGTGGAGCATTATGCACTGAGAGACCCGGCTTGCCTGTGGAGCATTATGTACTGAGAGACCCGGCTTGCCTGTGGAGCATTATGCCCTGAGAGACCCGGCTTGCCTGTGGGGCATTATGTACTGAGAGACCCGGCTTGCCTGTGGAGCATTATGCACTGAGAGACCCGGCTTGCCTGTGGAGCATTATGCCCTGAGAGACCCGGCTTGCCTGTGGAGCATTATGCCCTGAGAGACCCGGCTTGCCTGTGGAGCATTATGCACTGAGAGACCCGGCTTGCCTGTGGAGCGTTATGCCCTGAGAGACCCGGCTTGCCTGTGGAGCATTATGCACTGAGAGACCCGGCTTGCCTGTGGAGCGTTATGCACTGAGAGACCCAGCTTGCCTGTGGAGCATTATGTACTGAGAGACCCGGCTTGAAGCACCAAAATGCAGAATTGTACATCGGAACTGGATAACTGTATTCATTTTAACATAGGAGGCATGTCAGCTATTGAGTGGCAATAAAAAACAACATGTCAGCTATTGAGTGGCAATAAAAACAACATACAATGTTTGCTTTGTTTTTGGAAACTCATAACCAAACACAATCTCAGTTTAGTTTGCCATTTATTGACTAGAGTTAAAGTTATTCTGGAAAAATCTAATTGAAATTGCATATAAACACTTGGACACCATCAGTGATTTATCTTTAGTAATGTCTACGCTGTCAATTGTCACACACCTTCACGACTGCACAGCCACTGTTTGATGTTGAGGCCTTGATGGTCACATGATACTGGAGCCATTTGCTTGACCTTGCCTGACATTTCCTCTGCCCACTGTTATACATCTCATCATAAAGAGGGTCATCACAGCCTTTGTCCCTGTTGAAGACTCCCACTGCAAACCAGTTGGAGTACCAGTTATAGTCATAGGGCACAGAGAACACGACAGCTATTATCTCAGTGTGCTTCTTCTTGGAGGGACTGAACATCTCATAGGTGAAAACACCAACGGCTCCCTTTGCTGTGTCAGAGGTCTTGTGAACGTGCTGATGTCTCTTTTTGAGGATCCCACAGTAGGCTGCAAGGGTCTTATGTTCATGTAGACCCTAATGATAAAATAAACATCACAAGGTTACTACAAAATAATTTGAGGTCTTGGAGGCAGAGGGGCGTAAGTTATATTTTGGGTGATAATTATGAAGCATGGTTAAATGATAATGTTTCATGAAGCTGAACTTCCCAACCATTTAACCCACATAGGTTAGTGTCACGTTCATCGTAACGATGAGACCAAGGCGCAGCGTGATAAGTATACATTCCTCTTTCAATAACGAAAGAGCACTAACAAATTAACGTGCCGCTATACATATAACTAGTGCTGACATGCAACTACACATAGACAATAACCCACAAAACCAAAATGGAAAATGGCAACCTAAATAGTATCCCCAATCAGAGACAACGATAAACAGCTGTCTCTGATTGGGAACCAATTCAGGCCACCATAGACCTACATATACCTAGACATACTAAAACCCCATAGATATACAAAAACCCTAGACAGGCCAAAAACACCTAGACAGCGTTGCCAAACCCTGGGAGAATCTCAATTGCATACTCCTCGTGTCCTCTCTCCTCACCTCCTTCTCAAAACCTCTGACTTCCTCCCACCTGAATAGCTGAGAAAAATAATCAAAGTGTTTGTGTTTCCGGATTTTCTGTATTTCTGCACAAAAATAACATTAAACCGCTAATTAGACTGCATGTCTGTGTCTTGTTTTCTAATCAGTGATGAAGGCCTTTGTCTGGTGTAGCCTACAAACGTCATGCTGAACACATAAGACATGTTCCAGCTACTGCATTCCACGTCTCAGTAGACTATTAAGCAGTAAGCACGATTTCATGTTGTTGTTTTTTTAGAAGGGGAGTTAGGCTACATGTAATTATTTACATGTTGTACACAAAAGACATGCTCAACATGTTCCAACAAACTAGAAGATAGTTACATGCAGCTATCTAGGCAGCATATGATACAGAAGTAAGACAGAGACACAGTCTAGTTAGCTGTTTAATGTTATTTTTTCATCATCATTGCAAATATTGGCTAAGCAGGAGGAAGACAGGTAAAATAGTAGTGTTCTTTTGCAGCAACTCTGGCTAGTTGCTACGACAAGGCAGCAACTAAAAAGATTAGCCTACATCATCACACAAAACGCTAATGTTTTTTTGCTCCAATGCAATGTGTAAGGACAGCATCCTGCTTGTGCAATTGTAAAATCCATTAAAACAGACAGAGAAGGTTGTAGCCTTCATAATGGACTTGAATGTTAGTTTCTCATATCCGCAGGCTTTTTATTTCAGCTGTTCAGAAATAAGAGGCAGAGACACAGGCTACATCACCGTGGTTCAGAAGAAGCTGAGGAAAGACAGAAACATGAAGGGAGGTGGAGTGTGGGGGGGGGGGGGGCAGCTACTTAAAATAACACATGTAGAACGTGATCCGGTTCTGTAGCTTTGAGAAAGAGGTTTCAGAAGGCCGGGGCAGAAACTCCATATTCGCAGCCAAGTCCAAAGATAATGATAAACGATTAAGGGGCTACGCAAAGTAAATGCAACCAAGAGAATACTGCCAGTTTCTCAATAACCAAAACACTGTCCTAAAAACTGATTGGATGGACTGAAAGGAGTCTCGTCCAGTTGTAAATCAGATATGATAATTCAAATCATGAACTAACCCTTTAAGTATTGTGGCTTTGACTCCCAGTCTACACTAGCAGCAGCAAGCAGGTTGATCCATCCCAAACAGAGCCGGGACGTCCCCGGCAGGGGCGCAACTTTGGTTTTAGAAGAGGGGGGAACATAACTTTCTTTTGTATTATATATTTTTTTATCCAGTCTGATACACTCCATACAGCCTACCTGACCACTCGGAGGTGTCCGCATGGTCCTAACGCACACCGTTGCCTAGTTTTGTATCACATCCCAATGATAAAACTTGGGTGGATAAAAGTATATGCCACCCCCCACATCCCCAGTGAATGTTGCGCCCCTGTTCCCCGGGTGTAGTCTCTGAATTATTATTTTTGAAAAATGTGTTACTTTGGGAACAACAATCATTGGTAGGCTCCACGGTGCAGTTTCAGTTAGTTGGAATTATGAAAGAAATCAACGCAGCCACTGCAGGGATAGATAGCCATGATGTCACGTAGCCTGTAGAGACAGACACAGCAGTACACAAACTGAAGGCATTTTCAATTAAATGTTCACCTACAGTTTCACCTAGCAGTATACAACTCCTATTGACACCTACAGTTTCACCTAGCATTATACAACTCCTATTGACACCTACAGTTTCACCTAGCAGTATACAACTCCTATTGACACCTACAGTTTCACCTAGCAGTATACAACTCCTATTGACACCTACAGTTTCACCTAGCAGTATACAACTCCTATTGACACCTACAGTTTCACCTAGCAGTATACAACTCCTATTGACACCTACAGTTTCACCTAGCAGTATACAACTCCTATTGACACCTACAGTTTCACCTAGCAGTATACAACTCCTATTGACACCTACAGTTTCACCTAGCAGTATACAACTCCTATTGACACCTACAGTTTCACCTAGCAGTATACAACTCCTATTGACACCTACAGTTTCACCTAGCAGTATACAACTCCTATTGACACCTACAGTTTCACCTAGCAGTATACAACTCCTATTGACACCTACAGTTTCACCTAGCAGTATACAACTCCTATTGACACCTACAGTTTCACCTAGCAGTATACAACTCCTATTGACACCTACAGTTTCACCTAGCAGTATACAACTCCTATTGACACCTACAGTTTCACCTAGCAGTATACAACTCCTATTGACACCTACAGTTTCACCTAGCAGTATACAACTCCTATTGACATCTACAGTATACACCTAGCAGTATACAACTCCTATTGACACCTACAGTTTCACCTAGCAGTTTACAACTCCTATTGACACCTACAGTTTCACCTAGCAGTATACAACTCCTATTGACACCTACAGTTTCACCTAGCAGTATACAACTCCTACTGACACCTACAGTTTCACCTAGCAGTATAAAACTCCTATTGACACCTACAGTTTCACCTAGCAGTATACAACTCCTATTGACACCTACAGTTTCCCTAGCAGTATACAACTCCTATTGACTCCTACAGTTTCCCTAGCAGTATACAACACCTATTGACACCTACAGTTTCACCTAGCAGTATACAACTCCTATTGACACCTACAGTTTCACCTAGCAGTATACAACTCCTATTGACACCTACAGTTTCACCTAGCAGTATACAACTCCTACTGACACGTAGTATTGCATTATACCACTTTTCAACATCAATGAGCTGTAAAGTCAACCTCTAACGTCACATTATTGTTAAGTTATGCAGACCTGGGTCAAATAAAACATAGGTATTTGTATTTAAACATTTTATTTTCTCTGATTTTAATGTTTTTTAAAATAAATACTCAGCTCCAAAACAACCCCGGTTTTAACAGTATTTGAAATACTATTTTAAACTTATTTGTAAAGATTTTTTGACAAATCTTTTGACTGATCTCCTTAATTTCATTTAATTGTCTAATGTGCAGGCATGGCAGGGGAGATTTCCCTGGTGACCAAAGAATGAAATTCAAGAGTGGCTGGTTTTACAAGATTCTTGTTCATTGTAAAGGGACACAGTGTCCAATTTCAAGCATAACTGAGTGTACGCTGGCCTCAAGTATTGCTCAATTGGAGAGATAAAACTGTCCCATTCCCTGGGTTCAGAACTGCAAAGAATGTGCTTGAGATGTAAACACACCACCTCAAAAAGAGAGTGCCATTAACAGGAAGTGCTAACATTAGTTGGTTAGCTTAAGTTTAGGCATGTAAAACGACTACTTAGGGCAGGGGTGTCAAACTCATTCCATGGAAGGCCTAGTGTCTGCGGGTTTTTGGTTTTTCTTTCAATTAAGACCTAGACAACCAGGTGAGGGGAGTTATTTACCAGTTAGTGACCGTAATTCATCAATCAAGTAACAGGGAGGAGCGAAAACCCACAGACACTCGGCCCTCCGACCGAGTTTGGGAAACCCTGGGTTAAGGTAAGGGTTAAGGTTCGGTAAAGGTTAGCTTAAGTTGAGATATTTGGGCAAAAGTGGCGCCCTAAGATGATATCGAACTCAGCACCTTCGGCTACAAAAAGAGGGTGGTTCACACCAATCTGCCTCTTAACAAGCGCTTAACGCTATTTGATTGTGCCACTGGTCTTGTGCAACCGAGGAGGAGCCAATCGTAGTACGTTGTTCCTCCTCCCAGGAATAGGACTGTTGTCATGTCTGATTGATCGGAGCAACGTCATGTCTACTTCGGAGGAACGACTTGAAGCGTTCACGTGCTTGGAAAGAGCTTTGACCATTACGTGCATTTTTCCCAGTAGGATGGACTTATTTACGAGGTCCCAACATCATGTGAACAAGGCATGTTTTAGACCTAAAACAACTCTCCTAATGACTCATTCACTGTCTCGATAGCGAGTCACAGAGACTAATCTTTACTCTTAGTCACTACAAAAATGTACTAATTGTTTGCGAATCGCACATCATTAATAAGCTAGCCATACTGAGTAAATTTAACTAGCGAAATTATTCAGGATGTACTAGTCACAGTATACTTTTCATTGGCTGCCATTAAGTTTAAATACTATC
This sequence comes from Oncorhynchus kisutch, assembly GCF_002021735.2. Lineage (NCBI taxonomy): Eukaryota > Metazoa > Chordata > Actinopteri > Salmoniformes > Salmonidae > Oncorhynchus > Oncorhynchus kisutch. Next base: position 2,101,193 of record NW_022261979.1, on the reverse strand, counting down.
AAAAATGAAATCTATAGCTGAAGATAATATGAACATTTTTAAACTGTTGGGAAAGCCTTCAAGGTGAAGCTGGTTGAGAGAATGCCAAGAGTGTAAAAAGCTGTCATCAAGGCAAAGGGAGGCTACTTTGAAGGATCTCAAATACAGTATAAACATATTTTGATTTGTTGAAACAATTTTTGGTTACTACATTATTCCATATGTGTTGTTTTGATGTCTTCAGCTTTATTCTACAATGTAGAAAATAGGGGGAAGAAAACTTGACTAAGTAGGTGTGTCCAAACTTATGACTGGTACTGTATATAACGTGTAATATTGGGATGCAAACTCAAAATGTAAGACATTATAATTGTGTATCTGACATGGTACAGGTGGATTATTGTTTTAAACCCATAACCATGTGTGTGAGGTGTATACTTTGTTGCAAAGTAGAATTTCTTAAGACTACCAAGAATCACTCTGTGTGGCCCTTGTTTGTATTATTATGAGTAAGTACATCAATGCTCCTGTTTGTCCATGTTTCTTGGAGATCCTTTGAATGGTAATGTTTTGTGATACTATCAACTCATTCTGTGGTATAAACACATTCATAGTTCTATAACACCTAATGTCACTTTACTTAAGGTGTCTATGCACACTCTATAAGGGCATATGACATGGTTATGATGCCCATCTTTCCATTCACTGTGACAGAGAGGTTGTAAATGAGATAACACCCTGCTATAACATCTGGTATGTAGACTCTTACGTAATAATATATGACATAAGTTGTCAGGCAGACTGTATAGTAGCAGTTGTAATTAATAGTTGACATTAGAGAGTATGTCAACAGTATGTTCAGTCATTTTTAACACCCATTATAACCGGTGTTATAACATCTCATGCTATTTAAAACGACTTTTGACAGCTCATGACAAATGTTATATGGCTGTTATAAAAGGCTTTATGAATGCATGCATAAGGACACCTACAGTAAAGTGTTACCAATAATACTTTTTTGGTGTAGGAATTGTACATCTGTGTCCCGGAGTGATTATTGATCTGAGCTAGCAGCTAGTAGTCCTGATCAACTATTAACACTGTCTGTCACTCCAGCAGCATCACCGGTGGTCCTAATAACCCATTAACACTGTTTGTCACCGGTGGTCTAGTCTAGTCTAGTTAGGTTCCTTCCACTAGTCCAGGGGCAGACAGATGATGACTGTTTGTTGTTTTTGGATGATAGATTAAGTAAAGAGAAGGGAAAGATGTGGGTTATATGGTCTGATTAAACTGTCCACAGGTCACTGGGTTTACATTGGGCAGAGAGAGTATCATCAACCCAAACCAGATGTCCTTATGGACTGTGTTTTCTTAGCTGATGTCACTGGTGATGATCTGAGAGGTTTGGTCTGGGGTCTGGGAATGGTGTTCTATGAAGCTGCTCCACACAAGCAGTTCAGACAATCTAGCCACCTAGCTATTATGGCAACAGAATAGATATTTGACTTCAAAGATTTGCACTGACTGTGATCCGAAGACCACATGATATAACACGAAAAGGAGCATTAGCATAAAACATATTTTTATCGAACAATACATAAACAATACAAAAACACATAAACAATACACAACATTGGCCCAGATTTCCAAATGTTCAACTATTTATGAAAAGATCTTGATGATTTTTCAGGAGGTGGATCGAAATCTGTCAGAGCTCTCAAACCACTGTATGTGTGTGTAAGTCTTTGGAGGGGTCGGACAAAAAGCCCAAGACAAGGAGCAGTTGGACATCCATGGATATAGCACAATGAAGTGGACCTCTTCTTCTTCTTCTTCAAACAGGGGTCACGGATGGCGGATAGAAAAGGAAGCAGCAAAGATGCAGGACAGAGGACAATCTGAGTGAACCCTGCACACATTGTAAAGCCATCAGAACAGAGCCTGTGAGTCAGTAGCGCTCCTGGGAAGGAAGAACGCAGGAGAAGAGGAGGAGAGACAGAGGGAGCACATGGAATTCCAAAGGTAAACGAGAGGACAGTCAGGGGACGAGACAGGCAGACTTCCAGAGCTCTACCTGCAGATGTAATCTAGGATCTGTTCCTCTGCTCTGCCAGTCACCATCACCACTGTCTGAGACTGAGGGCTGTGCTTCTGCTTGTGCTTCTGAAAAGCACTCTGTAACAACTGTTGATGTAAAAAAAGAAGAGCTTTACAAATCCATCTGATTGGTAATTGATGAAAGGGTGGGGGATGTCGGGGTCTGCATGGTACTGAACTACTGCTGATTCTTCCTAAAGGATTGCCTTTCTCCCATGATTCAGCCAGTACACTTCAGATCCATCAGCGTAGTAGCACAATATGTTGAACATCAATAACATGAACATCCAGCACGTATTGATGAGAGTGAAGGGCATACAGTCCAGGGAGGGTTCTAGAGTGGTGTTATGTCATATTTGGGTGCTCTGAAGTCCGTGGAAGGTTCAGTAACGAGTCATTTGTGTTTCCAGAGCCCAAGTAGTGCACAATATAGGGAATATAGTGCCATTTGGGCTGCAGCCGTTGAAATAGCTGTCCTCCTCTGCCTGTTCATTATAATGCCCAGTAGTTTAAGGATAGATATTAACTAAATGGTCATGAGTATATATATCATCTCATGTTTCATGGACTTTTTGCTCCCACATCCTCCCTTAACACACATATCAAATCCTCCATGGTCTTAAATACACCATTGTGCTTTCAATATATATATATATATATACATGATACAAATATTGTATTCTCATTAAGTACACAACTGTAATTACAACTTTCATTTGAAGAATAGGCAAAGTGAACTGATCCTTCACAATAGTGTTGGATATTTATCCTCTGGATGTTTCTGTCCTTCAGGCGTTATCTTCTTACAGTTGTTTTTCTGTCTCTGTCTTTGTTCTGAAAGAGAGAAAACATCATCAGACCTCCTGGTTTTCCCCCACTGAAGATGACTCCCTATCCCCTTAATAGTGACTATGTCCCATAGGACTTTTGGTCAAAAGTATAGGGTGCCATTTGGGACGCACACTTAGATTAGATGCATGAACTGATGTAGCCCAGCTCTCCATTTCACCTTATTTTTCAGTCTGCAGTCACAATGACATCATTGTAATCTAGGCCAACAGAGTGAAAAATAAAGGGTTTGAATCAGAATGGAATGTTTAGTATTTGTCTGTTCTATCAAAACAGAGCACCCTTGATTTTCTCCTGTGGTTATTTCCTTGGGGTCCAGGTTGTCTGGCCAGGAAGCCAGCCTCGGGAACAGCAAGCAGAGCCTCATATTTTCCCTTCTCACCTCTCTGTGTTTTGTGACACACCTGGCTTGCATTAAGTCCGTTCGCTTTGGTGAGGAGGTTGTAAGTTATTGGAATGGCATTGTTTCTTGAGTCAGAGCTAGGCCGTACCGTATGTGAGCTAAGTGGGAGCGGGAGCTGGAGCTCCTAATCAAAACATGCTCCTGGAGTCAAATGGAGTCTAATCAGATTTCAAAACAAGCTCTGGTCAGTTTTCTTACTGAAGCTTTTGGGGAAATCTTATGGCTACTGACAGAACGTTAATACACTGAACAAAAATATAAACGCAACATGCAACAATTTCAAAGATTACAATTCAAATAAGGAAATTTGTCAATTGAAATAAATTCATTAGGAGATAATCTATGGATTTCACATGACTGGGAATACAGATATGCATCTGTTGATCACAGATACCGTTTAAAAAAGGTTGGGGTGTGGATCAGAAAACCAGTCAGTATCTGGTGTGACCACCAAAAGGTTGGGGTGTGGATCAGAAAACCAGTCAGTATCTGGTGTGACCACCAAAAGGTTGGGGTGTGGATCAGAAAACCAGTCAGTATCTGGTGTGACCACCAAAAGGTTGGGGTGTGGATCAGAAAACCAGTCAGTATCTGGTGTGACCACCAAAAGGTTGGGGTGTGGATCAGAAAACCAGTCAGTATCTGGTGTGACCACCAAAAGGTTGGGGTGTGGATCAGAAAACCAGTCAGTATCTGGTGTGACCACCATTTGCCTCATGCAGCGTGACACAACTCCTTTGCATAGAGTTAATCAAGCTCTATTCAATTGAATTTGTCTTTATAACGATCCTGTTGCTGATAATCTAATTACAGTAATATGACAATTAATTTAAATGCGCTCATTTATTTAATGTGCACTTTAGGACTGACTCCTGTTTCGTGTTGGATTAGTCTGTAACTACTTCCATATGTCTGTCCATGATAAAATACCCAGTGAAGATCATTTGAATACAATACAAGGCATGAGGTGGAATACAGTCGCAGGAGCAGCAGCTCTGCACAGCACTCAACTCTATGTTGCGTCACAAATGGAACCCTATTCACTTTATAGTGCGTGGACTCATAGGGCTCTGGTCAGAAGTAGTGCACTATGGGAAAAGGGTGCCATTTAGAGTACATACTATTAGTACTGCTCACAGCAGAGAGGGAACGCAACAGTCAACAACAAGCTTCCTCTGAACACAAAACATTCACTTCAATTTTTTTCGATTGGTAACACTTTATCATAACTTTCATGAATAAGCATGATTATTAAACTATTTAATCAACTATTTATAAATAAGTATTTCAATATTGGTAAAAATGTACAAGTATTTATAATGGCTTACTCATAAACGTTTTTATGAAGTGTCACCAGCGCTTCTGAGTTTGCATTTGGTTTAATACTCAATATCCAGTATCCATTTAACTAAAGGTACTGGGCTGGACCAATGTTGCTGTAATGTTTGGACCCTAAGGGGAAGCCTGGTTTGTAATGGGAGTGTTCACTGCCAAGCATCATCACTAGATCCCATGAAGACAAGATCCCTGGCATTCTAACCTTGATATGGAGACTATAGATTTACTGAGTTTTTACACTTTATAATTCTATAAATCTAGAGCTAGAATATACAGTATTCATAAATGCTGGCCATGCTCTGTCTAAATGGAATAGAGAGTATAGTATGAAGTTTGATAAAGTACACTCAATAGGCATGATATGGTTGAGGCATGTAGTCTCCTACACAGTAAGTCATAGCTATGGCTTAAGCATGAATGACTTTATTTTCATACATTTACTGCCTCAGTTGAGGGTAACAACACTTGTGAAAACCTTGAAGAGACAATGATGTTTTACTTGATACAGTGTTCTCTCTCTACAGTCTACAATAGCTCATTAGCCCACTCTGCAGGTCTTGAAATGTGTTGAAAAGACAAAACTGCACTCGTATTATATACTGAATAGTTCACATATGCTTCATTTAATTATATTCTTCTTCTTTAGAAACAAAGAAACGAGTGGCTGCTGAAGGGTGTTTTTCTGGGAGTAATGAGCACTGGGAATGTGTCCCAAATGGCACCCTATTCCCTATATAGTGCACTACTTTTGACCAGAGCCCTATGAGTCCTGGTACAAAGTAAAGCACTTTAAAAGAAATGGGGTGCCATTTGGGACAGCCTTAATTGGAGAAATGAGTGAGAGCTGTTATGGAGACCAGTTTTACTTTAAGCATCACATCAAAGAGCTAAAAGAGCTAGCTCAATCTGGTTCAAATACCAGCAGCAGAATGAATACAGGGTTCAGCACTGGATCAATCATTTAAAGGGCAATTATCTCATTAGCTGGTTTATTCTGTAGGATTCTAACAATGTCCAATTACTTCCAGGATACATTTATTCTGGATTCATTATTGGGATATATGGTCAGAATCTGTTTTCATGTGTCTATGTTTCCAAAAGTCCAAATCCAATGACCAATTATACTGTTGTAAAACTTTTATAGTCACTTTGAATTAAAACCATTCACAGCATTATAAATCTGAAATATTTCTTCATGCATTGTATAAATATGATTCCTTCCTGATAGTGAAGAGTATTTTCACATTGTCATCCTCTTTCTGATGTTAAGCTGCCTTAGTCAAACATTATATATTCATTCTATGTTGCAAATCTAAGGCATACATTCTATACATGCATACATTCTATACATTCATACATTCTATACATGCATACATTCTATACATGCATACATTCTATACATGCATACATTCTATACATGCATACATTCTATACATGCATACATTCTATACATGCATACATTCTATACATGCATACATTCTATACATTCATACATTCTATACATTCATACATTCTATACATGCATACATTCTATACATGCATACATTCTATACATTCATACATTCTATACATTCATACATTCTATACATGCATACATTCTATACATTCATACATTCTATACATGCATACATTCTATACATTCATACATTCTATACATGCATACATTCTATACATTCATACATTCTATACATGCATACATTCTATACATTCATACATTCTATACAGTCTATACATGCATACATTCTATACATTCTATACAGTCTATACATGCATACATTCTATACATTCATACATTCTATACATTCATACATTCTATACATTCATACATTCTATACAGTCTATACATGCATACATTCTATACAGTCTATACATGCATACATTCTATACATTCTATACATGCATACATTCTATACATTCTATACAATCTATACATTCATACATTCTATACATTCATACATTCTATACATGCATACATTCTATACATTCTATACAATCTATACATTCATACATTCTATACATTCATACATTCTATACATGCATACATTCTATACATTCATACATTCTATACAGTCTATACATGCATACAGTCTATACATTCTATACAGTCTATACATGCATACATTCTATACATTCATACATTCTATACATGCATACATTCATACAGTCTATACATTCATACAGTCTATACATTCTATACAGTCTATACATTCATACATTCTATACATTCATACATTCTATACATTCATACAGTCTATACATTCTATACAGTCTATACATGCATACATTCTATACATTCTGTACATGCATACATTCTATACATTCTATACAATCTATACATTCATACATTCTATACATTCATACATTCTATACATGCATACATTCTATACATTCATACATTCTATACATGCATACATTCTATACATTCATACATTCTATTCATTCTATACATGCATACATTCTATACATTCATACATTCTATACATGCATACATTCTATACATGCATACATTCTATACATTCATACATTCTATACATTCATACATTCTATACAGTCTATACATGCATACATTCTATACAGTCTATACATGCATACATTCTATACATTCTATACATGCATACATTCTATACATTCTATACAATCTATACATTCATACATTCTATACATGCATACATTCTATACATTCATACATTCTATTCATTCTATACATTCATACATTCTATTCATTCTATACATGCATACATTCTATACATGCATACATTCTATACATGCATACATTCTATACATGCATACATTCTATACATGCATACATTCTATATATTCATACATTCGATACAGTCTATACATGCATACATTCTATACATTTTATACATTCTATACATTCATACATTCTATACATTCATACATTCTATACATTCTAGTTATTGTGGAATGATACTATCACAATGCCTACCATTGGGTTCAACAATGAATGAATATCTTTATGCTGTGCATGGGACAAAAAACATCATGTCTACAGTTTCTGTCAAATGGCACCTTGTTCCCTATATAATGCATTACTGTTGACCAGAGCACTATGGACACTGGCATCCTGTTCCCTATATAATAATGTACTTTTTACTCCGTACATTTTACCTGACACCCAAAAGTACTCCTTACATTTTGAATGCTTAGCAGGACAGGAACATGGTCTAATTCACACACTTATAAATATAACATCCATGGTCATCCCTACTACCTCTGATCTGGCAGACTCACAAATGCATCTTTTGTAAATGATGTCTGAGTGTTGGAGTGTGCCCCTGGCTATCCATACATTTTAAAAACAAGAAAATGGTGCCATCTGTTGTGCTTAAAAGAAGACATTTTAAATAATTTCTACTTCTACATTTACTTCTGATACTTAAGTATATTTAGAACCAAATACTTTTAGACTTTTACTCAGGTGGTATTTTACTGGGTGACTTTCTATTAAGGTTTCTATACCATTACTCAAGTATCACAATTGTGTAGGTTTTTCACCACTGGGAATAGGGTTCCACTTGAGACAGGGACTCAGAGTTGTAACAGCAAGGTGGTTAACAGCAGAAGGAATGAGGAAGAGAACAACACATCTCCAGATGTGACTATTTTGGCTGACTGTATGCTTGTTGTAGTTATTTTGTCCAGGGTATTTGTGACTTGTCTGACTACTCATTCACATTGCTCCGGCCAAACACCAGGCTCACTATCATTTCTTTTCCAAGATGAACGTATGCAGTGATCGACAGAGTAGAGTAACTAAATTTGGGATTAATCGTCAGGCACATTTGTGAGTACTGCATGGATGAATTTTTACGGGTTAGCTCATTTATACTTTGATGATACACAATTCTCTACCGCTCACTTTCCACCTGGAGTAATGATCTTGTCCAGTTCACAAGGTTCAAACCAACGGCTTAGTCCTCACTGTTTTCTCTTGACGTCAACAATCAGTCCACATCTAGGACACTCATCCTGGAGCTGATGCAGGTCCTGCGTGGCTCAGTTGGTAGAGCATGGTGCTTGTAATGTCAGGACCGTGGGTTTGAGTCCTGCTGGACCCACCCATAACAACATGTATGTACGCACTACTGTAAGTCACTTTGGGGAAAAAGCGCCTGCTAAATGGAATATATTATGCAGGTCTAATGTAATGAGAGTTGAGGTTGTACTTCAGTGTTTCTGCTCTGACTGATCCCATCGACTCCACCAGTGGTAGGGAACAGAGGTGTAGATTTCACACTGCGGGGAGGCTGCCACATGTCAACCATTCCCACATAAATTAGCTTAGATGTGCAACGGTCAGGTTAGGATGAAATTGGCTCCTTATTAAGAACTACGGTATTATAGTATTACACTGATTTGAACGAGAAGGCAGCATTGAAGAGGGTGAATATATCCAAGTGTTTCCCTAACTTTTTTCCATAACCTACCTAATTAATTCAACATATTCTTATGATCAAACTAATGATAGTTTGGTGACAGTTTGAACTAATATAGACTATCCAAATAACGTGGGGCAAAAACCCAGCCTTTAGCCATGAGGAGTTCGGCCACAAGACGCAGCCCACAGTGAAATTCTCATTTTCTCAATGACAGAGTTACCTGAAATAAGAACCCAGAACTAGCTCTAAAATAGTTTGTTTGGAAGTTGAAAGGCCACTTAAAGGGACTCCATGAACGGCCTAGTTTAGTTATTTTTCTCTGGGAGGATTTCAACCAATAAGACCCTTGACATCCACACCATACCACTCTCCTGTCAGTCATACAGTAGCTCTGCCCCTCCAGTGGCACTCACCATTTTCCTCTGCTTGCTGAGGCAGAAAGTACAGATGTGTTTGGGCTGGTTCTCTGAGCCCCGGCCGGGCGAGGGGCTGAGACTGTGGAGGGTGTGGTGGTGGAATTGGGGTGTGGAGGTGTGGCACGGCTGCCCATCCCCACACGCCTCGCCCACCAGCAGCACATTACCCAGGTGGGAGATGTAGCTGGACGCCAGCCGCAGAGTCTCGATCTTGGACAGCTTCCTGTCAGCTGGCTCGGTGGGGATGAGGGTCCTCAGGGCAGTGAAGGCTGTGTTCACGCTGTTGGTGCGGTCCCTCTCTCGAGCGTTTGCCACGTTCCTCTGCCGCACCTCCACCACCGGGGCCCCTGCCACCATCGGGGGCCCCGCCAGCCTCCCGGCAACTCCGCAGAACTTCCTCTTCCTGCTTCCCACCTTGATCTGAAACCCGTTGGAGCCGCCGTTGAGACGGAAGGAGGACTTCTGGGAGTCGGAGCCCGAGCTCTCGCTGCCGCCGTTCTCCTCCTCGTCCTCTGACATCATGTTGATGTCGGAGAAGAGGAAGCGGCTTGGGGGAGCCGTACGCACCATCTTAAAAGACATCAGTCCAGATCTACAAGACAGGTGGGAGACTCCTCTCTCATATAGAGACCTGTAGAAAGACCAGATCCCCCAGTACTGTAGATCCTCTACTTAATCCTTGGACATGAGGACAAAAGAGATCAAGACACTCAGATGAAATCACTATTTGATATCTCTCGCTCTTTCTCTGCTTCTCTCACCTCTCTCTCTCTCTTTCTCTCTTTCTCTGTCTCACTCTGTCACCTATCTCTCTTTCTCTTCTCTGTCTGTCTGTCTTTCTCTATCTCAAGGTGGACCCCTCCTTCACTCCTGGCTGGCTATATTGTGAGCGTCTGTTTCCTCTGAGTTCCCCTCAGTGTGCTGTTAGCCTCCCTCTGCCTCTACACAGATACACGTGTGATTTCTGTCTGAGTGTCTCCGTATGGCTGTCCTTTATAGGCGGTGGGAGGGCCTGCTGCTCCGCTCTACTCTACTCCCCCCTCTGCTCTATGTAGGCGGTGGGAGGGCCTGCTGCTCTGCTCTGCTCTACTCCCCCCTCTGCTCTATAGAAATCTCAGAGATAGAGTTAGACTCTCTGAGTGTCTGGGCTGGACTGGGGTTGGACTGGGGCTGGGGTTGGACTGGGAAGATGAAAAGAAAGGTGGTCTGTATGATGATGAAAACAAATACATGTGATAGACAGTCACTGAACGCCGGATGGTAAGGTCCACTACTTTATGCTCTCTCTCTCTCTCTCTCTCTCTCCTCTCCTCTCCTCTCCTCTCCTCTCCTCTCCTCTCCTCTCCTCTCCTCTCCTCTCCTCTCCTCTCCTCCTCCACTTCACCATCTACACAGAAGCCTATTGATTTCATGTCAACTGTTTCACACCTCTCGTTCTCAAATAGCACAACAGCACAGTTCTGGACTATTGTCTTCATCTCAGTGTTCTACGGTATGAGAAAGCACTGCCTTGACTGATTTGACTAGCGCGGCACTAACGTGAGGTTAGGGCAACACGAGACGGCTGTTGAAAGGTAATATCACAAATGTATAATTTGTCAAGTTACACAATGTTTCAGTCAACCTTCATCTTTCTTATTTATTCATAATATTTATTCTGTGAAATTGACAGCGGAAAAGTAGCCAACAGTCAGCGCCATGGTTGATTAACAGGAAGTGCTAGAGGCAATAAAGTTGGGAGGAGGCAGTGGACGGACGGGAGAATACTGCAGCCAGGTGGACCTGACAGAATGCCTATGCTACTATTACATAGACATGCAGTAGCAGGATTTTCCCTCCACTTTACATATCTCACAGGACCATGCAGGCAGCTCAACACAGTATTACTTTCACCATCCTAATCAACTGCTTCAGAGGAGAAAACATTTTCTTCCTGAACAATAATCAGATATACTGCAAAATGGTCCTAGATGCCAAGAAAATGTCGTCAACATAGGAAATAATATACTGCTTTCCATGGCAACATTTCCACATTGCAAAATATGGCCACATTTCAATTGCAAAATTACATTTGATAAATTAATTGAGTAAGTGAAAATAGCTAAAAAAATTGTACAAAAGACACGGCTTCCTTTTCTTGCTCCATCATCAGCTGACATGTCCTTCTATGTGTTCTGTCCATTGGTATAACATCTCAACATGAATTCATTACTTAATATCTAGTGTCACTGATGAGGTACACATCTTTAAACGTGTCACTGATAAGGGACACATCTTTAAATGTGTCACTGATGACGAACACATCTTTAACCCTGTCACTGATGAGGGACACATCTTTAACCCTGTCACTGATGAGGGACACATCTTTAACCCTGTCACTGATGAGGGACACATCTTTAACCCTGTCACTGATGAGGGACACATCTTTAAACGTGTGACTGATGAGGGACACATCCTTAACCCTGTCACTGATGAGGGACACATCTTTAAACATGTCACTGATGAGGGACACATCTTTAAACATGTCACTGATGAGGGACACATCTTTAACCCTGTCACTGATGAGGGACACATCTTTAAACATGTCACTGATGAGGGACACATTTTTAACCCTGTCACTGATGAGGGACACATCTTTAAATGTGTCACTGATGAGGGACACATCTTTAAACATGTCACTGATGAGGGTCACTGATCACTGATTGCATCGTCACTGAAACATGTCACTGATAAACTCCAATTTGCTTACCGCCCAAATAGGTCCACAGACGATGCAATCCACAGACGATGCAATCTCAACCACACTGCACACTGCCCTAACCCATCTGGACAAGAGGAATACCTATGTGAGAATGCTGTTCATCGACTACAGCTCGGCATTCAACACCATAGTACCCTCCAAGCTCGTCATCAAGCTCGAGACCCTGGGTCTCGACCCCGCCCTGTGCAACTGGGTACTGGACTTCCTGACGGGCCGCCCCCAGGTGGTGAGGGTAGGCAACAACATCTCCTCCCCGCTGATCCTCAACACTGGGGCCCCACAAGGGTGCGTTCTGAGCCCTCTCCTGTACTCCCTGTTCACCCACGACTGCGTGGCCACGCACGCCTCCAACTCAATCATCAAGTTTGCGGACGACACAACAGTGGTAGGCTTGATTACCAACAACGACGAGACGGCCTACAGGGAGGAGGTGAGGGCCCTCGGAGTGTGGTGTCAGGAAAATAACCTCACACTCAACGTCAACAAAACTAAGGAGATGATTGTGGACTTCAGGAAACAGCAGAGGGAACACCCCCCCATCCACATCGATGGAACAGTAGTGGAGAGGGTAGCAAGTTTTAAGTTCCTCGGCATACACATCACAGACAAACTGAATTGGTCCACTCACACAGACAGCATCGTGAGGAAGGCGCAGCAGCGCCTCTTCAACCTCAGGAGGCTGAAGAAATTCGGCTTGTCACCAAAAGCACTCACAAACTTCTACAGATGCACAATCGAGAGCATCCTGGCGGGCTGTATCACCGCCTGGTATGGCAACTGCACCGCCCTCAACCGTAAGGCTCTCAAGAGGGTAGTGAGGTCTGCACAACGCATCACCGGGGGCAAACTACCTGCCCTCCAGGACACCTACACCACCCGATGCTACAGGAAGGCCATAAAGATCATCAAGGACATCAACCACCCGAGCCACTGCCTGTTCACCCCGCTGTCATCCAGAAGGCGAGGTCAGTACAGGTGCATCAAAGCTGGGACCGAGAGACTGAAAAACAGCTTCTATCTCAAGGCCATCAGACTGTTAAACAGCCACCACTAACATTGAGTGGCTACTGCCAACACACTGTCAATGCCACTGACTCTACTCCAGCCACTTTAATCATGGGAATTGATGGGAAATGATGTAAATATATCACTAGCCACTTTAAACAATGCTACCTTATATAATGTTACTTACCCTACATTATTCATCTCATATGCATACGTAGATACTGTACTCTATATCATCGACTGCATCCTTATGTAATACATGTATCACTAGCCACTTTAACTATGCCACTTGGTTTACATACTCATCTCATATGTATATACTGTACTCGATATCATCTACTGTATCTTGCCTATGCTGCTCTGTACCATCACTCATTCATATATCTTTATGTACATATTCTTTATCCCCTTACACTGTGTATAAGACAGTAGTTTTTTTTGGAATTGTTAGTTAGATCACTTGTTCGTTATTACTGCATTGTCGGAACTAGAAGCACAAGCATTTCGCTACACTCGCATTAACATCTGCTAACCATGTGTATGTGACAAATAAATTTGATTTGATTTGATTTTGATTTGGACACATCTTTAAACATGTCACTGATGAGGGACACATCTTTATCCCTGTCACTGATGAGGGACACATCTTTAACCCTGTCACTGATGTGGGATACATTTTAAAACATGTCACTGATGAGGGACACATCTTTAACCCTGTCACTGATGAGGGACACATCTTTAACCATGTCACTGATGAGGGACACATCTTTAAACATGTCACTGATGAGGGACACATCTTTAAACATGTCACTGATGAGGGACACATCTTTAAACATGTCACTGATGAGGGACACATCTTTAAACGTGTCACTGATGAGGGACACATCTTTAACCATGTCACTGATGAGGGAAACATATTTAAACATGTCACTGATTAGAGGGACACATCTTTAAATGTGTCACTGATGACGAACACATCTTTAACCATGTCACTGATGAGGGAAACATGTTTAAAGATGTGTCCCTCATCAGTGACATGTTTAAATATGTTTACCTCATCAGTGACATGTGGGAGACATTGTCCCACTATGAGGGACACATCTTTAACCATGTCACTGATGAGGGACACATCTTTAAACCTGTCACTGATGAGGGACAGATCTTTAACCCTGTCACTGATGAGGAACACATCTTTGAACATGTCACTGATGAGGGACACATCTTTAACCCTGTCACTGATGAGCGACACATCTTTAAACGTGTCACTGATGAGGGACACATCTTTAACCATGTCACTGATGAGGGACACATCTTGAACCCTGTCACTGATGAGGGACACATCTTTAAGCCTGTCACTGATGAGGGAGACATCTTTAAACGTGTCACTGATGAGGGACACATCTTGAACCCTGTCACTGATGAGGGACACATCTTGAACCCTGTCACTGATGAGGGACACATCTTTAAGCCTGTCACTGATGAGGGACACATCTTTAAATGTGTCACTGATGAGGGAAACATCTTTAAACATGTCACTGATGAGGGACACATCTTGAACCCTGTCACTGATGAGGGACACATCTTTAAGCCTGTCACTGATGAGGGACACGTCTTTAAATGTGTCACTGATGAGGGACACATCTTTAAACATGTCACTGATGAGGGACACATCTTTAAACATGTCACTGATGAGGGACACATCTTTAACCCTGTCACTGATGAGGGACACATCTTAAACGTGTCACTGATGAGGGACACATCTTTAAACATGTCACTGATGAGGGACACATCTTTAAACATGTCACTGATGAGGGACACAACTTTAACCCTGTCACTGATGAGGGACACATCTTTAACCCTGTCACTGATGAGGGAAACATCTTTAACCCTGTCACTGATGAGGGACACATCTTTAACCCTGTCACTGATGAGGGACACATCTTTAACCATGTCACTGATGAGGGACACATCTTCAACCCTGTCACTGATGAGGGACACATCTTTAAGCCTGTCACTGATGAGGGAAACATCTTTAACCATGTCACTGATGAGGGACACATCTTTAAACATGTCACTGATGAGGGACACATCTTTGACCCTGTCACTGATGAGGGACACATCTTGAACCCTGTCACTGATGAGGGACACATCTTGAACCCTGTCACTGATGAGGGACACATCTTGAACCCTGTCACTGATGAGGGACACATCTTTAAGCCTGTCACTGATGAGGGAGACATCTTTAAACGTGTCACTGATGAGGGACACATCTTTAAACATGTCACTGATGAGGGACACATCTTGAACCCTGTCACTGATGAGGGACACATCTTTAACCATGTCACTGATGAGGGACACATCTTTAACCCTGTCACTGGTGAGGGACACATCTTTAAGCCTGTCACTGATGAGGGACACGTCTTTAAATGTGTCACTGATGAGGGACACATCTTTAAACATGTCACTGATGAGGGACACATCTTTAAACATGTCACTGATGAGGGACACATCTTTAACCCTGTCACTGATGAGGGACACATCTTAAACGTGTCACTGATGAGGGACACATCTTTAAACATGTCACTGATGAGGGACACATCTTTAAACATGTCACTTATGAGGTACACAACTTTAACCCTGTCACTGATGAGGGACACATCTTTAACCCTGTCACTGATGAGGGAAACATCTTTAACCCTGTCACTGATGAGGGACACATCTTTAACCCTGTCACTGATGAGGGACACATCTTTAACCATGTCACTGATGAGGGACACATCTTGAACCCTGTCACTGATGAGGGACACATCTTTAAGCCTGTCACTGATGAGGGAAACATCTTTAACCATGTCACTGATGAGGGACACATCTTTAAACATGTCACTGATGAGGGACACATCTTTGACCCTGTCACTGATGAGGGACACATCTTTAAACCTGTCACTGATGAGGGACACATCTTTAACCCTGTCACTGATGAGGGACACATCTTTAAGCCTGTCACTGATGAGGGAAACATCTTTAACCATGTCACTGATGAGGGACACATCTTTAAACCTGTCACGGATGAGGGACACATCTTTAAATGTGTCACTGACGAGGGACACATCTTTAAATGTGTCACTGATGAGGGACACATCTTTAAACGTGTCACTGATGAGGGACACATCTTTAAACATGTTACTGATGAGGGACATCTTTAAACCTGTCACTGATGAGGGACACATCTTTAAACATGTCACTGATGAGGGACACGTCTTTAAACGTGTCACTGATGAGGGACACATCTTTAACCCTGTCACTGATGAGGGACACATCTTTAACCCTGTCACTGATGAGGGACACATCTTTAAACATGTCACTGATGAGGGACACATCTTTAACCCTGTCACTGATGAGGAACACATCTTTAAACGTGTCACTGATGAGGGAAAAATGTTTAAAGATGTTTACCTCATCAGTGACATGTGGGAGACATTTTCCCACTATGAGGGACACATCTTTAACCATGTCACTGATGAGAGACACATCTTTAAACATGTCACTGATGAGGGACACATCTTTAACCCTGTCACTGATGAGGAACACATCTTTGAACATGTCACTGATGAGGGACAAATCTTTAACCCTGTCACTGATGAGGGACAGATCTTTAACCCTGTCACTGATGAGGGACACATCTTTAAACGTGTCACTGATGAGACACATCTTTAACCATGTCACTGATGAGGGACACATCTTTAACCATGTCACTGATGAGGGACACATCTTGAACCCTGTCACTGATGAGGGACACATCTTTAAGCCTGTCACTGATGAGGGAGACATCTTTAAACGTGTCACTGATGAGGGACACATCTTTAAACATGTCACTGATGAGGGACACATCTTGAACCCTGTCACTGATGAGGGACACATCTTTAACCATGTCACTGATGAGGGACACATCTTGAACCCTGTCACTGATGAGGGACACATCTTTAAGCCTGTCACTGATGAGGGACACGTCTTTAAATGTGTCACTGATGAGGGACACATCTTTAAACATGTCACTGATGAGGGACACATCTTTAAACATGTCACTGATGAGGGACACATCTTTAACCCTGTCACTGATGAGGGACACATCTTAAACGTGTCACTGATGAGGGACACATCTTTAAACATGTCACTGATGAGGGACACATCTTTAAACATGTCACTGATGAGGGACACATCTTTAAACATGTCACTGATGAGGGACACAACTTTAACCCTGTCACTGATGAGGGAAACATCTTTAACCCTGTCACTGATGAGGGACACATCTTTAACCCTGTCACTGATGAGGGACACATCTTTAACCATGTCACTGATGAGGGACACATCTTGAACCCTGTCACTGATGAGGGACACATCTTTAAGCCTGTCACTGATGAGGGAAACATCTTTAAACATGTCACTGATGAGGGACACATCTTTAAACATGTCACTGATGAGGGACACATCTTTGACTCTGTCACTGATGAGGGACACATCTTTAACCCTGTCACTGATGAGGGACACATCTTGAACCCTGTCACTGATGAGGGACACATCTTTAAGCCTGTCACTGATGAGGGAGACATCTTTAAACGTGTCACTGATGAGGGACACATCTTTAAACATGTCACTGATGAGGGACACATCTTGAACCCTGTCACTGATGAGGGACACATCTTTAACCATGTCACTGATGAGGGACACATCTTGAACCCTGTCACTGATGAGGGACACGTCTTTAAATGTGTCACTGATGAGGGACACATCTTTAAACATGTCACTGATGAGGGACACATCTTTAAACATGTCACTGATGAGGGACACATCTTTAACCCTGTCACTGATGAGGGACACATCTTAAACGTGTCACTGATGAGGGACACATCTTTAAACATGTCACTGATGAGGGACACATCTTTAAACATGTCACTGATGAGGGACACATTTTTAACCCTGTCACTGATGAGGGACACATCTTTAAATGTGTCACTGATGAGGGACACATCTTTAAACATGTCACTGATGAGGGTCACTGATCACTGATTGCATCGTCACTGAAACATGTCACTGATAAACTCCAATTTGCTTACCGCCCAAATAGGTCCACAGACGATGCAATCCACAGACGATGCAATCTCAACCACACTGCACACTGCCCTAACCCATCTGGACAAGAGGAATACCTATGTGAGAATGCTGTTCATCGACTACAGCTCGGCATTCAACACCATAGTACCCTCCAAGCTCGTCATCAAGCTCGAGACCCTGGGTCTCGACCCCGCCCTGTGCAACTGGGTACTGGACTTCCTGACGGGCCGCCCCCAGGTGGTGAGGGTAGGCAACAACATCTCCTCCCCGCTGATCCTCAACACTGGGGCCCCACAAGGGTGCGTTCTGAGCCCTCTCCTGTACTCCCTGTTCACCCACGACTGCGTGGCCACGCACGCCTCCAACTCAATCATCAAGTTTGCGGACGACACAACAGTGGTAGGCTTGATTACCAACAACGACGAGACGGCCTACAGGGAGGAGGTGAGGGCCCTCGGAGTGTGGTGTCAGGAAAATAACCTCACACTCAACGTCAACAAAACTAAGGAGATGATTGTGGACTTCAGGAAACAGCAGAGGGAACACCCCCCCATCCACATCGATGGAACAGTAGTGGAGAGGGTAGCAAGTTTTAAGTTCCTCGGCATACACATCACAGACAAACTGAATTGGTCCACTCACACAGACAGCATCGTGAGGAAGGCGCAGCAGCGCCTCTTCAACCTCAGGAGGCTGAAGAAATTCGGCTTGTCACCAAAAGCACTCACAAACTTCTACAGATGCACAATCGAGAGCATTCTGGCGGGCTGTATCACCGCCTGGTATGGCAACTGCACCGCCCTCAACCGTAAGGCTCTCAAGAGGGTAGTGAGGTCTGCACAACGCATCACCGGGGGCAAACTACCTGCCCTCCAGGACACCTACACCACCCGATGCTACAGGAAGGCCATAAAGATCATCAAGGACATCAACCACCCGAGCCACTGCCTGTTCACCCCGCTGTCATCCAGAAGGCGAGGTCAGTACAGGTGCATCAAAGCTGGGACCGAGAGACTGAAAAACAGCTTCTATCTCAAGGCCATCAGACTGTTAAACAGCCACCACTAACATTGAGTGGCTACTGCCAACACACTGTCAATGCCACTGACTCTACTCCAGCCACTTTAATCATGGGAATTGATGGGAAATGATGTAAATATATCACTAGCCACTTTAAACAATGCTACCTTATATAATGTTACTTACCCTACATTATTCATCTCATATGCATACGTAGATACTGTACTCTATATCATCGACTGCATCCTTATGTAATACATGTATCACTAGCCACTTTAACTATGCCACTTGGTTTACATACTCATCTCATATGTATATACTGTACTCGATATCATCTACTGTATCTTGCCTATGCTGCTCTGTACCATCACTCATTCATATATCTTTATGTACATATTCTTTATCCCCTTACACTGTGTATAAGACAGTAGTTTTTTTTGGAATTGTTAGTTAGATCACTTGTTCGTTATTACTGCATTGTCGGAACTAGAAGCACAAGCATTTCGCTACACTCGCATTAACATCTGCTAACCATGTGTATGTGACAAATAAATTTGATTTGATTTGATTTTGATTTGGACACATCTTTAAACATGTCACTGATGAGGGACACATCTTTATCCCTGTCACTGATGAGGGACACATCTTTAACCCTGTCACTGATGTGGGATACATTTTAAAACATGTCACTGATGAGGGACACATCTTTAACCCTGTCACTGATGAGGGACACATCTTTAACCATGTCACTGATGAGGGACACATCTTTAAACATGTCACTGATGAGGGACACATCTTTAAACATGTCACTGATGAGGGACACATCTTTAAACATGTCACTGATGAGGGACACATCTTTAAACGTGTCACTGATGAGGGACACATCTTTAACCATGTCACTGATGAGGGAAACATATTTAAACATGTCACTGATTAGAGGGACACATCTTTAAATGTGTCACTGATGACGAACACATCTTTAACCATGTCACTGATGAGGGAAACATGTTTAAAGATGTGTCCCTCATCAGTGACATGTTTAAATATGTTTACCTCATCAGTGACATGTGGGAGACATTGTCCCACTATGAGGGACACATCTTTAACCATGTCACTGATGAGGGACACATCTTTAAACCTGTCACTGATGAGGGACAGATCTTTAACCCTGTCACTGATGAGGAACACATCTTTGAACATGTCACTGATGAGGGACACATCTTTAAACCTGTCACTGATGAGGGACAGATCTTTAACCCTGTCACTGATGAGCGACACATCTTTAAACGTGTCACTGATGAGGGACACATCTTTAACCATGTCACTGATGAGGGACACATCTTGAACCCTGTCACTGATGAGGGACACATCTTTAAGCCTGTCACTGATGAGGGAGACATCTTTAAACGTGTCACTGATGAGGGACACATCTTGAACCCTGTCACTGATGAGGGACACATCTTGAACCCTGTCACTGATGAGGGACACATCTTGAACCCTGTCACTGATGAGGGACACATCTTTAAGCCTGTCACTGATGAGGGAGACATCTTTAAACGTGTCACTGATGAGGGACACATCTTTAAACATGTCACTGATGAGGGACACATCTTGAACCCTGTCACTGATGAGGGACACATCTTTAACCATGTCACTGATGAGGGACACATCTTGAACCCTGTCACTGATGAGGGACACGTCTTTAAATGTGTCACTGATGAGGGACACATCTTTAAACATGTCACTGATGAGGGACACATCTTTAAACATGTCACTGATGAGGGACACATCTTTAACCCTGTCACTGATGAGGGACACATCTTAAACGTGTCACTGATGAGGGACACATCTTTAAACATGTCACTGATGAGGGACACATCTTTAAACATGTCACTGATGAGGGACACATTTTTAACCCTGTCACTGATGAGGGACACATCTTTAAATGTGTCACTGATGAGGGACACATCTTTAAACATGTCACTGATGAGGGTCACTGATCACTGATTGCATCGTCACTGAAACATGTCACTGATAAACTCCAATTTGCTTACCGCCCAAATAGGTCCACAGACGATGCAATCCACAGACGATGCAATCTCAACCACACTGCACACTGCCCTAACCCATCTGGACAAGAGGAATACCTATGTGAGAATGCTGTTCATCGACTACAGCTCGGCATTCAACACCATAGTACCCTCCAAGCTCGTCATCAAGCTCGAGACCCTGGGTCTCGACCCCGCCCTGTGCAACTGGGTACTGGACTTCCTGACGGGCCGCCCCCAGGTGGTGAGGGTAGGCAACAACATCTCCTCCCCGCTGATCCTCAACACTGGGGCCCCACAAGGGTGCGTTCTGAGCCCTCTCCTGTACTCCCTGTTCACCCACGACTGCGTGGCCACGCACGCCTCCAACTCAATCATCAAGTTTGCGGACGACACAACAGTGGTAGGCTTGATTACCAACAACGACGAGACGGCCTACAGGGAGGAGGTGAGGGCCCTCGGAGTGTGGTGTCAGGAAAATAACCTCACACTCAACGTCAACAAAACTAAGGAGATGATTGTGGACTTCAGGAAACAGCAGAGGGAACACCCCCCCATCCACATCGATGGAACAGTAGTGGAGAGGGTAGCAAGTTTTAAGTTCCTCGGCATACACATCACAGACAAACTGAATTGGTCCACTCACACAGACAGCATCGTGAGGAAGGCGCAGCAGCGCCTCTTCAACCTCAGGAGGCTGAAGAAATTCGGCTTGTCACCAAAAGCACTCACAAACTTCTACAGATGCACAATCGAGAGCATCCTGGCGGGCTGTATCACCGCCTGGTATGGCAACTGCACCGCCCTCAACCGTAAGGCTCTCAAGAGGGTAGTGAGGTCTGCACAACGCATCACCGGGGGCAAACTACCTGCCCTCCAGGACACCTACACCACCCGATGCTACAGGAAGGCCATAAAGATCATCAAGGACATCAACCACCCGAGCCACTGCCTGTTCACCCCGCTGTCATCCAGAAGGCGAGGTCAGTACAGGTGCATCAAAGCTGGGACCGAGAGACTGAAAAACAGCTTCTATCTCAAGGCCATCAGACTGTTAAACAGCCACCACTAACATTGAGTGGCTACTGCCAACACACTGTCAATGCCACTGACTCTACTCCAGCCACTTTAATCATGGGAATTGATGGGAAATGATGTAAATATATCACTAGCCACTTTAAACAATGCTACCTTATATAATGTTACTTACCCTACATTATTCATCTCATATGCATACGTAGATACTGTACTCTATATCATCGACTGCATCCTTATGTAATACATGTATCACTAGCCACTTTAACTATGCCACTTGGTTTACATACTCATCTCATATGTATATACTGTACTCGATATCATCTACTGTATCTTGCCTATGCTGCTCTGTACCATCACTCATTCATATATCTTTATGTACATATTCTTTATCCCCTTACACTGTGTATAAGACAGTAGTTTTTTTTGGAATTGTTAGTTAGATCACTTGTTCGTTATTACTGCATTGTCGGAACTAGAAGCACAAGCATTTCGCTACACTCGCATTAACATCTGCTAACCATGTGTATGTGACAAATACATTTGATTTGATTTGATTTTGATTTGGACACATCTTTAAACATGTCACTGATGAGGGACACATCTTTATCCCTGTCACTGATGAGGGACACATCTTTAACCCTGTCACTGATGTGGGATACATTTTAAAACATGTCACTGATGAGGGACACATCTTTAACCCTGTCACTGATGAGGGACACATCTTTAACCATGTCACTGATGAGGGACACATCTTTAAACATGTCACTGATGAGGGACACATCTTTAAACATGTCACTGATGAGGGACACATCTTTAAACATGTCACTGATGAGGGACACATCTTTAAACGTGTCACTGATGAGGGACACATCTTTAACCATGTCACTGATGAGGGAAACATATTTAAACATGTCACTGATTAGAGGGACACATCTTTAAATGTGTCACTGATGACGAACACATCTTTAACCATGTCACTGATGAGGGAAACATGTTTAAAGATGTGTCCCTCATCAGTGACATGTTTAAATATGTTTACCTCATCAGTGACATGTGGGAGACATTGTCCCACTATGAGGGACACATCTTTAACCATGTCACTGATGAGGGACACATCTTTAAACCTGTCACTGATGAGGGACAGATCTTTAACCCTGTCACTGATGAGGAACACATCTTTGAACATGTCACTGATGAGGGACACATCTTTAAACCTGTCACTGATGAGGGACAGATCTTTAACCCTGTCACTGATGAGCGACACATCTTTAAACGTGTCACTGATGAGGGACACATCTTTAACCATGTCACTGATGAGGGACACATCTTGAACCCTGTCACTGATGAGGGACACATCTTTAAGCCTGTCACTGATGAGGGAGACATCTTTAAACGTGTCACTGATGAGGGACACATCTTGAACCCTGTCACTGATGAGGGACACATCTTGAACCCTGTCACTGATGAGGGACACATCTTTAAGCCTGTCACTGATGAGGGACACATCTTTAAATGTGTCACTGATGAGGGAAACATCTTTAAACATGTCACTGATGAGGGACACATCTTGAACCCTGTCACTGATGAGGGACACATCTTTAACCATGTCACTGATGAGGGACACATCTTGAACCCTGTCACTGATGAGGGACACATCTTTAAGCCTGTCACTGATGAGGGACACGTCTTTAAATGTGTCACTGATGAGGGACACATCTTTAAACATGTCACTGATGAGGGACACATCTTTAAACATGTCACTGATGAGGGACACATCTTTAACCCTGTCACTGATGAGGGACACATCTTAAACGTGTCACTGATGAGGGACACATCTTTAAACATGTCACTGATGAGGGACACATCTTTAAACATGTCACTGATGAGGGACACAACTTTAACCCTGTCACTGATGAGGGACACATCTTTAACCCTGTCACTGATGAGGGAAACATCTTTAACCCTGTCACTGATGAGGGACACATCTTTAACCCTGTCACTGATGAGGGACACATCTTTAACCATGTCACTGATGAGGGACACATCTTCAACCCTGTCACTGATGAGGGACACATCTTTAAGCCTGTCACTGATGAGGGAAACATCTTTAACCATGTCACTGATGAGGGACACATCTTTAAACATGTCACTGATGAGGGACACATCTTTGACCCTGTCACTGATGAGGGACACATCTTGAACCCTGTCACTGATGAGGGACACATCTTGAACCCTGTCACTGATGAGGGACACATCTTTAAGCCTGTCACTGATGAGGGAGACATCTTTAAACGTGTCACTGATGAGGGACACATCTTTAAACATGTCACTGATGAGGGACACATCTTGAACCCTGTCACTGATGAGGGACACATCTTTAACCATGTCACTGATGAGGGACACATCTTGAACCCTGTCACTGGTGAGGGACACATCTTTAAGCCTGTCACTGATGAGGGACACGTCTTTAAATGTGTCACTGATGAGGGACACATCTTTAAACATGTCACTGATGAGGGACACATCTTTAAACATGTCACTGATGAGGGACACATCTTTAACCCTGTCACTGATGAGGGACACATCTTAAACGTGTCACTGATGAGGGACACATCTTTAAACATGTCACTGATGAGGGACACATCTTTAAACATGTCACTGATGAGGGACACATCTTTAAACATGTCACTGATGAGGGACACAACTTTAACCCTGTCACTGATGAGGGACACATCTTTAACCCTGTCACTGATGAGGGAAACATCTTTAACCCTGTCACTGATGAGGGACACATCTTTAACCCTGTCACTGATGAGGGACACATCTTTAACCATGTCACTGATGAGGGACACATCTTGAACCCTGTCACTGATGAGGGACACATCTTTAAGCCTGTCACTGATGAGGGAAACATCTTTAACCATGTCACTGATGAGGGACACATCTTTAAACATGTCACTGATGAGGGACACATCTTTGACCCTGTCACTGATGAGGGACACATCTTTAAACCTGTCACTGATGAGGGACACATCTTTAACCCTGTCACTGATGAGGGACACATCTTTAAGCCTGTCACTGATGAGGGAAACATCTTTAACCATGTCACTGATGAGGGACACATCTTTAAACCTGTCACGGATGAGGGACACATCTTTAAATGTGTCACTGACGAGGGACACATCTTTAAATGTGTCACTGATGAGGGACATCTTTAAACGTGTCACTGATGAGGGACACATCTTTAAACATGTTACTGATGAGGGACACATCTTTAAACCTGTCACTGATGAGGGACACATCTTTAAACATGTCACTGATGAGGGACACGTCTTTAAACGTGTCACTGATGAGGGACACATCTTTAACCCTGTCACTGATGAGGGACACATCTTTAACCCTGTCACTGATGAGGGACACATCTTTAAACATGTCACTGATGAGGGACACATCTTTAACCCTGTCACTGATGAGGAACACATCTTTAAACGTGTCACTGATGAGGGAAACATGTTTAAAGATGTGTCACTCATCAGTGACATGTTTAAATATGTTTACCTCATCAGTGACATGTGGGAGACATTTTCCCACTATGAGGGACACATCTTTAACCATGTCACTGATGAGAGACACATCTTTAAACATGTCACTGATGAGGGACACATCTTTAACCCTGTCACTGATGAGGAACACATCTTTGAACATGTCACTGATGAGGGACAAATCTTTAACCCTGTCACTGATGAGGGACAGATCTTTGACCCTGTCACTGATGAGGGACACATCTTTAAACGTGTCACTGATGAGACACATCTTTAACCATGTCACTGATGAGGGACACATCTTTAACCATGTCACTGATGAGGGACACATCTTGAACCCTGTCACTGATGAGGGACACATCTTTAAGCCTGTCACTGATGAGGGAGACATCTTTAAACATGTCACTGATGAGGGACACATCTTGAACCCTGTCACTGATGAGGGACACATCTTTAACCATGTCACTGATGAGGGACACATCTTGAACCCTGTCACTGATGAGGGACACATCTTTAAGCCTGTCACTGATGAGGGACACGTCTTTAAATGTGTCACTGATGAGGGACACATCTTTAAACATGTCACTGATGAGGGACACATCTTTAAACATGTCACTGATGAGGGACACATCTTTAACCCTGTCACTGATGAGGGACACATCTTTAAACATGTCACTGATGAGGGACACATCTTTAAACATGTCACTGATGAGGGACACAACTTTAACCCTGTCACTGATGAGGGACACATCTTTAACCCTGTCACTGATGAGGGAAACATCTTTAACCCTGTCACTGATGAGGGACACATCTTTAACCCTGTCACTGATGAGGGACACATCTTTAACCATGTCACTGATGAGGGACACATCTTGAACCCTGTCACTGATGAGGGACACATCTTTAAACATGTCACTGATGAGGGACACGTCTTTAAACGTGTCACTGATGAGGGACACATCTTTAACCCTGTCACTGATGAGGGACACATCTTTAACCCTGTCACTGATGAGGGACACATCTTTAAACATGTCACTGATGAGGGACACATCTTTAACCCTGTCACTGATGAGGAACACATCTTTAAACGTGTCACTGATGAGGGAAACATGTTTAAAGATGTGTCACTCATCAGTGACATGTTTAAATATGTTTACCTCATCAGTGACATGTGGGAGACATTTTCCCACTATGAGGGACACATCTTTAACCATGTCACTGATGAGAGACACATCTTTAAACATGTCACTGATGAGGGACACATCTTTAACCCTGTCACTGATGAGGAACACATCTTTGAACATGTCACTGATGAGGGACAAATCTTTAACCCTGTCACTGATGAGGGACAGATCTTTGACCCTGTCACTGATGAGGGACACATCTTTAAACGTGTCACTGATGAGACACATCTTTAACCATGTCACTGATGAGGGACACATCTTTAACCATGTCACTGATGAGGGACACATCTTGAACCCTGTCACTGATGAGGGACACATCTTTAAGCCTGTCACTGATGAGGGAGACATCTTTAAACATGTCACTGATGAGGGACACATCTTGAACCCTGTCACTGATGAGGGACACATCTTTAACCATGTCACTGATGAGGGACACATCTTGAACCCTGTCACTGATGAGGGACACATCTTTAAGCCTGTCACTGATGAGGGACACGTCTTTAAATGTGTCACTGATGAGGGACACATCTTTAAACATGTCACTGATGAGGGACACATCTTTAAACATGTCACTGATGAGGGACACATCTTTAACCCTGTCACTGATGAGGGACACATCTTTAAACATGTCACTGATGAGGGACACATCTTTAAACATGTCACTGATGAGGGACACAACTTTAACCCTGTCACTGATGAGGGACACATCTTTAACCCTGTCACTGATGAGGGAAACATCTTTAACCCTGTCACTGATGAGGGACACATCTTTAACCCTGTCACTGATGAGGGACACATCTTTAACCATGTCACTGATGAGGGACACATCTTGAACCCTGTCACTGATGAGGGACACATCTTTAAGCCTGTCACTGATGAGGGAAACATCTTTAAACATGTCACTGATGAGGGACACATCTTTAAACATGTCACTGATGAGGGACACATCTTTGACCCTGTCACTGATGAGGGACACATCTTGAACCCTGTCACTGATGAGGGACACATCTTGAACCCTGTCACTGATGAGGGACACATCTTTAAGCCTGTCACTGATGAGGGAGACATCTTTAAACGTGTCACTGATGAGGGACACATCTTTAAACATGTCACTGATGAGGGACACATCTTGAACCCTGTCACTGATGAGGGACACATCTTTAACCATGTCACTGATGAGGGACACATCTTGAACCATGTCACTGATGAGGGAAACATATTTAAACATGTCACTGATTAGAGGGACACATCTTTAAATGTGTCACTGATGACGAACACATCTTTAACCATGTCACTGATGAGGGAAACATGTTTAAAGATGTGTCCCTCATCAGTGACATGTTTAAATATGTTTACCTCATCAGTGACATGTGGGAGACATTGTCCCACTATGAGGGACACATCTTTAACCATGTCACTGATGAGGGACACATCTTTAAACCTGTCACTGATGAGGGACAGATCTTTAACCCTGTCACTGATGAGGAACACATCTTTGAACATGTCACTGATGAGGGACACATCTTTAAACCTGTCACTGATGAGGGACAGATCTTTAACCCTGTCACTGATGAGCGACACATCTTTAAACGTGTCACTGATGAGGGACACATCTTTAACCATGTCACTGATGAGGGACACATCTTGAACCCTGTCACTGATGAGGGACACATCTTTAAGCCTGTCACTGATGAGGGAGACATCTTTAAACGTGTCACTGATGAGGGACACATCTTGAACCCTGTCACTGATGAGGGACACATCTTGAACCCTGTCACTGATGAGGGACACATCTTGAACCCTGTCACTGATGAGGGACACATCTTTAAGCCTGTCACTGATGAGGGAGACATCTTTAAACGTGTCACTGATGAGGGACACATCTTTAAACATGTCACTGATGAGGGACACATCTTGAACCCTGTCACTGATGAGGGACACATCTTTAACCATGTCACTGATGAGGGACACATCTTGAACCCTGTCACTGATGAGGGACACGTCTTTAAATGTGTCACTGATGAGGGACACATCTTTAAACATGTCACTGATGAGGGACACATCTTTAAACATGTCACTGATGAGGGACACATCTTTAACCCTGTCACTGATGAGGGACACATCTTAAACGTGTCACTGATGAGGGACACATCTTTAAACATGTCACTGATGAGGGACACATCTTTAAACATGTCACTGATGAGGGACACATTTTTAACCCTGTCACTGATGAGGGACACATCTTTAAATGTGTCACTGATGAGGGACACATCTTTAAACATGTCACTGATGAGGGTCACTGATCACTGATTGCATCGTCACTGAAACATGTCACTGATAAACTCCAATTTGCTTACCGCCCAAATAGGTCCACAGACGATGCAATCCACAGACGATGCAATCTCAACCACACTGCACACTGCCCTAACCCATCTGGACAAGAGGAATACCTATGTGAGAATGCTGTTCATCGACTACAGCTCGGCATTCAACACCATAGTACCCTCCAAGCTCGTCATCAAGCTCGAGACCCTGGGTCTCGACCCCGCCCTGTGCAACTGGGTACTGGACTTCCTGACGGGCCGCCCCCAGGTGGTGAGGGTAGGCAACAACATCTCCTCCCCGCTGATCCTCAACACTGGGGCCCCACAAGGGTGCGTTCTGAGCCCTCTCCTGTACTCCCTGTTCACCCACGACTGCGTGGCCACGCACGCCTCCAACTCAATCATCAAGTTTGCGGACGACACAACAGTGGTAGGCTTGATTACCAACAACGACGAGACGGCCTACAGGGAGGAGGTGAGGGCCCTCGGAGTGTGGTGTCAGGAAAATAACCTCACACTCAACGTCAACAAAACTAAGGAGATGATTGTGGACTTCAGGAAACAGCAGAGGGAACACCCCCCCATCCACATCGATGGAACAGTAGTGGAGAGGGTAGCAAGTTTTAAGTTCCTCGGCATACACATCACAGACAAACTGAATTGGTCCACTCACACAGACAGCATCGTGAGGAAGGCGCAGCAGCGCCTCTTCAACCTCAGGAGGCTGAAGAAATTCGGCTTGTCACCAAAAGCACTCACAAACTTCTACAGATGCACAATCGAGAGCATCCTGGCGGGCTGTATCACCGCCTGGTATGGCAACTGCACCGCCCTCAACCGTAAGGCTCTCAAGAGGGTAGTGAGGTCTGCACAACGCATCACCGGGGGCAAACTACCTGCCCTCCAGGACACCTACACCACCCGATGCTACAGGAAGGCCATAAAGATCATCAAGGACATCAACCACCCGAGCCACTGCCTGTTCACCCCGCTGTCATCCAGAAGGCGAGGTCAGTACAGGTGCATCAAAGCTGGGACCGAGAGACTGAAAAACAGCTTCTATCTCAAGGCCATCAGACTGTTAAACAGCCACCACTAACATTGAGTGGCTACTGCCAACACACTGTCAATGCCACTGACTCTACTCCAGCCACTTTAATCATGGGAATTGATGGGAAATGATGTAAATATATCACTAGCCACTTTAAACAATGCTACCTTATATAATGTTACTTACCCTACATTATTCATCTCATATGCATACGTAGATACTGTACTCTATATCATCGACTGCATCCTTATGTAATACATGTATCACTAGCCACTTTAACTATGCCACTTGGTTTACATACTCATCTCATATGTATATACTGTACTCGATATCATCTACTGTATCTTGCCTATGCTGCTCTGTACCATCACTCATTCATATATCTTTATGTACATATTCTTTATCCCCTTACACTGTGTATAAGACAGTAGTTTTTTTTGGAATTGTTAGTTAGATCACTTGTTCGTTATTACTGCATTGTCGGAACTAGAAGCACAAGCATTTCGCTACACTCGCATTAACATCTGCTAACCATGTGTATGTGACAAATACATTTGATTTGATTTGATTTTGATTTGGACACATCTTTAAACATGTCACTGATGAGGGACACATCTTTATCCCTGTCACTGATGAGGGACACATCTTTAACCCTGTCACTGATGTGGGATACATTTTAAAACATGTCACTGATGAGGGACACATCTTTAACCCTGTCACTGATGAGGGACACATCTTTAACCATGTCACTGATGAGGGACACATCTTTAAACATGTCACTGATGAGGGACACATCTTTAAACATGTCACTGATGAGGGACACATCTTTAAACATGTCACTGATGAGGGACACATCTTTAAACGTGTCACTGATGAGGGACACATCTTTAACCATGTCACTGATGAGGGAAACATATTTAAACATGTCACTGATTAGAGGGACACATCTTTAAATGTGTCACTGATGACGAACACATCTTTAACCATGTCACTGATGAGGGAAACATGTTTAAAGATGTGTCCCTCATCAGTGACATGTTTAAATATGTTTACCTCATCAGTGACATGTGGGAGACATTGTCCCACTATGAGGGACACATCTTTAACCATGTCACTGATGAGGGACACATCTTTAAACCTGTCACTGATGAGGGACAGATCTTTAACCCTGTCACTGATGAGGAACACATCTTTGAACATGTCACTGATGAGGGACACATCTTTAAACCTGTCACTGATGAGGGACAGATCTTTAACCCTGTCACTGATGAGCGACACATCTTTAAACGTGTCACTGATGAGGGACACATCTTTAACCATGTCACTGATGAGGGACACATCTTGAACCCTGTCACTGATGAGGGACACATCTTTAAGCCTGTCACTGATGAGGGAGACATCTTTAAACGTGTCACTGATGAGGGACACATCTTGAACCCTGTCACTGATGAGGGACACATCTTGAACCCTGTCACTGATGAGGGACACATCTTTAAGCCTGTCACTGATGAGGGACACATCTTTAAATGTGTCACTGATGAGGGAAACATCTTTAAACATGTCACTGATGAGGGACACATCTTGAACCCTGTCACTGATGAGGGACACATCTTTAACCATGTCACTGATGAGGGACACATCTTGAACCCTGTCACTGATGAGGGACACATCTTTAAGCCTGTCACTGATGAGGGACACGTCTTTAAATGTGTCACTGATGAGGGACACATCTTTAAACATGTCACTGATGAGGGACACATCTTTAAACATGTCACTGATGAGGGACACATCTTTAACCCTGTCACTGATGAGGGACACATCTTAAACGTGTCACTGATGAGGGACACATCTTTAAACATGTCACTGATGAGGGACACATCTTTAAACATGTCACTGATGAGGGACACAACTTTAACCCTGTCACTGATGAGGGACACATCTTTAACCCTGTCACTGATGAGGGAAACATCTTTAACCCTGTCACTGATGAGGGACACATCTTTAACCCTGTCACTGATGAGGGACACATCTTTAACCCTGTCACTGATGAGGGACACATCTTCAACCCTGTCACTGATGAGGGACACATCTTTAAGCCTGTCACTGATGAGGGAAACATCTTTAACCATGTCACTGATGAGGGACACATCTTTAAACATGTCACTGATGAGGGACACATCTTTGACCCTGTCACTGATGAGGGACACATCTTGAACCCTGTCACTGATGAGGGACACATCTTGAACCCTGTCACTGATGAGGGACACATCTTTAAGCCTGTCACTGATGAGGGAGACATCTTTAAACGTGTCACTGATGAGGGACACATCTTTAAACATGTCACTGATGAGGGACACATCTTGAACCCTGTCACTGATGAGGGACACATCTTTAACCATGTCACTGATGAGGGACACATCTTGAACCCTGTCACTGGTGAGGGACACATCTTTAAGCCTGTCACTGATGAGGGACACGTCTTTAAATGTGTCACTGATGAGGGACACATCTTTAAACATGTCACTGATGAGGGACACATCTTTAAACATGTCACTGATGAGGGACACATCTTTAACCCTGTCACTGATGAGGGACACATCTTAAACGTGTCACTGATGAGGGACACATCTTTAAACATGTCACTGATGAGGGACACATCTTTAAACATGTCACTGATGAGGGACACATCTTTAAACATGTCACTGATGAGGGACACAACTTTAACCCTGTCACTGATGAGGGACACATCTTTAACCCTGTCACTGATGAGGGAAACATCTTTAACCCTGTCACTGATGAGGGACACATCTTTAACCCTGTCACTGATGAGGGACACATCTTTAACCATGTCACTGATGAGGGACACATCTTGAACCCTGTCACTGATGAGGGACACATCTTTAAGCCTGTCACTGATGAGGGAAACATCTTTAACCATGTCACTGATGAGGGACACATCTTTAAACATGTCACTGATGAGGGACACATCTTTGACCCTGTCACTGATGAGGGACACATCTTTAAACCTGTCACTGATGAGGGACACATCTTTAACCCTGTCACTGATGAGGGACACATCTTTAAGCCTGTCACTGATGAGGGAAACATCTTTAACCATGTCACTGATGAGGGACACATCTTTAAACCTGTCACGGATGAGGGACACATCTTTAAATGTGTCACTGACGAGGGACACATCTTTAAATGTGTCACTGATGAGGGACATCTTTAAACGTGTCACTGATGAGGGACACATCTTTAAACATGTTACTGATGAGGGACACATCTTTAAACCTGTCACTGATGAGGGACACATCTTTAAACATGTCACTGATGAGGGACACGTCTTTAAACGTGTCACTGATGAGGGACACATCTTTAACCCTGTCACTGATGAGGGACACATCTTTAACCCTGTCACTGATGAGGGACACATCTTTAAACATGTCACTGATGAGGGACACATCTTTAACCCTGTCACTGATGAGGAACACATCTTTAAACGTGTCACTGATGAGGGAAACATGTTTAAAGATGTGTCACTCATCAGTGACATGTTTAAATATGTTTACCTCATCAGTGACATGTGGGAGACATTTTCCCACTATGAGGGACACATCTTTAACCATGTCACTGATGAGAGACACATCTTTAAACATGTCACTGATGAGGGACACATCTTTAACCCTGTCACTGATGAGGAACACATCTTTGAACATGTCACTGATGAGGGACAAATCTTTAACCCTGTCACTGATGAGGGACAGATCTTTGACCCTGTCACTGATGAGGGACACATCTTTAAACGTGTCACTGATGAGACACATCTTTAACCATGTCACTGATGAGGGACACATCTTTAACCATGTCACTGATGAGGGACACATCTTGAACCCTGTCACTGATGAGGGACACATCTTTAAGCCTGTCACTGATGAGGGAGACATCTTTAAACATGTCACTGATGAGGGACACATCTTGAACCCTGTCACTGATGAGGGACACATCTTTAACCATGTCACTGATGAGGGACACATCTTGAACCCTGTCACTGATGAGGGACACATCTTTAAGCCTGTCACTGATGAGGGACACGTCTTTAAATGTGTCACTGATGAGGGACACATCTTTAAACATGTCACTGATGAGGGACACATCTTTAACCCTGTCACTGATGAGGGACACATCTTTAAACATGTCACTGATGAGGGACACATCTTTAAACATGTCACTGATGAGGGACACAACTTTAACCCTGTCACTGATGAGGGACACATCTTTAACCCTGTCACTGATGAGGGAAACATCTTTAACCCTGTCACTGATGAGGGACACATCTTTAACCCTGTCACTGATGAGGGACACATCTTTAACCATGTCACTGATGAGGGACACATCTTGAACCCTGTCACTGATGAGGGACACATCTTTAAGCCTGTCACTGATGAGGGAAACATCTTTAAACATGTCACTGATGAGGGACACATCTTTAAACATGTCACTGATGAGGGACACATCTTTGACCCTGTCACTGATGAGGGACACATCTTGAACCCTGTCACTGATGAGGGACACATCTTGAACCCTGTCACTGATGAGGGACACATCTTTAAGCCTGTCACTGATGAGGGAGACATCTTTAAACGTGTCACTGATGAGGGACACATCTTTAAACATGTCACTGATGAGGGACACATCTTGAACCCTGTCACTGATGAGGGACACATCTTTAACCATGTCACTGATGAGGGACACATCTTGAACCCTGTCACTGATGAGGGACACGTCTTTAAATGTGTCACTGATGAGGGACACATCTTTAAACATGTCACTGATGAGGGACACATCTTTAAACATGTCACTGATGAGGGACACATCTTGAACCCTGTCACTGATGAGGGACACATCTTTAACCATGTCACTGATGAGGGACACATCTTGAACCCTGTCACTGATGAGGGACACATCTTTAAGCCTGTCACTGATGAGGGACACGTCTTTAAACGTGTCACTGATGAGGGACACATCTTTAAACATGTCACTGATGAGGGACACATCTTTAAACATGTCACTGATGAGGGACACATCTTTAACCCTGTCACTGATGAGGGACACATCTTAAACGTGTCACTGATGAGGGACACATCTTTAAACATGTCACTGATGAGGGACACATCTTTAAACATGTCACTGATGGGGGACACATCTTTAAACATGTCACTGATGAGGGACACAACTTTAACCCTGTCACTGATGAGGGACACATCTTTAACCCTGTCACTGATGAGGGAAACATCTTTAACCCTGTCACTGATGAGGGACACATCTTTAACCCTGTCACTGATGAGGGACACATCTTTAACCATGTCACTGATGAGGGACACATCTTGAACCCTGTCACTGATGAGGGACACATCTTTAAGCCTGTCACTGATGAGGGAAACATCTTTAACCATGTCACTGATGAGGGACACATCTTTAAACATGTCACTGATGAGGGACACATCTTTGACCCTGTCACTGATGAGGGACACATCTTTAAACCTGTCACTGATGAGGGACACATCTTTAACCCTGTCACTGATGAGGGACACATCTTTAAGCCTGTCACTGATGAGGGAAACATCTTTAACCATGTCACTGATGAGGGACACATCTTTAAACCTGTCACGGATGAGGGACACATCTTTAAACATGTCACTGATGAGGGACACATCTTTAAATGTGTCACTGACGAGGGACACATCTTTAAATGTGTCACTGATGAGGGACACATCTTTAAACGTGTCACTGATGAGGGACACATCTTTAAACATGTCACTGATGAGGGACACATCTTTAAACCTGTCACTGATGAGGGACACATCTTTAAACATGTCACTGATGAGGGACACGTCTTTAAACGTGTCACTGATGAGGGACACATCTTTAACCCTGTCACTGATGAGGGACACATCTTTAACCCTGTCACTGATGAGGGACACATCTTTAAACATGTCACTGATGAGGAACACATCTTTAACCCTGTCACTGATGAGGAACACATCTTTAAACGTGTCACTGATGAGGGAAACATGTTTAAAGATGTGTCACTCATCAGTGACATGTTTAAATATGTTTACCTCATCAGTGACATGTGGGAGACATTGTCCCACTATGAGGGACACATCTTTAACCATGTCACTGATGAGGGACACATCTTTAACCCTGTCACTGATGAGGGACACATCTTTAACCCTGTCACTGATGAGGGACACATCTTTAAACCTGTGACTGATGAGGGAAACATCTTTAAACGTGTCACTGATGAGGGAAACATGTTTAAAGATGTGTCACTCATCAGTGACATGTTTAAATATGTTTACCTCATCAGTGACATGTGGGAGACATTTTCCCACTATGAGGGACACATCTTTAACCATGTCACTGATGAGAGACACATCTTTAAACATGTCACTGATGAGGGACAAATCTTTAACCCTGTCACTGATGAGGGACACATCTTTAAACGTGTCACTGATGAGACACATCTTTAACCATGTCACTGATGAGGGACACATCTTTAACCATGTCACTGATGAGGGACACATCTTGAACCCTGTCACTGATGAGGGACACATCTTTAAGCCTGTCACTGATGAGGGACACGTCTTTAAATGTGTCACTGATGAGGGACACATCTTTAAACATGTCACTGATGAGGGACACATCTTTAACCCTGTCACTGATGAGGGACACATCTTAAACGTGTCACTGATGAGGGACACATCTTTAAACATGTCACTGATGAGGGACACATCTTAAACGTGTCACTGATGAGGGACACATCTTTAAACATGTCACTGATGAGGGACACATCTTTAAACATGTCACTGATGAGGGACACATCTTTAAACATGTCACTGATGAGGGACACAACTTTAACCCTGTCACTGATGAGGGACACATCTTTAACCCTGTCACTGATGAGGGAAACATCTTTAACCCTGTCACTGATGAGGGACACATCTTTAACCCTGTCACTGATGAGGGACACATCTTTAACCATGTCACTGATGAGGGACACATCTTGAACCCTGTCACTGATGAGGGACACATCTTTAAGCCTGTCACTGATGAGGGAAACATCTTTAACCATGTCACTGATGAGGGACACATCTTTAAACATGTCACTGATGAGGGACACATCTTTGACCCTGTCACTGATGAGGGACACATCTTTAAACCTGTCACTGATGAGGGACACATCTTTAACCCTGTCACTGATGAGGGACACATCTTTAAGCCTGTCACTGATGAGGGAAACATCTTTAACCATGTCACTGATGAGGGACACATCTTTAAACCTGTCACGGATGAGGGACACATCTTTAAATGTGTCACTGACGAGGGACACATCTTTAAATGTGTCACTGATGAGGGACATCTTTAAACGTGTCACTGATGAGGGACACATCTTTAAACATGTTACTGATGAGGGACACATCTTTAAACCTGTCACTGATGAGGGACACATCTTTAAACATGTCACTGATGAGGGACACGTCTTTAAACGTGTCAC
Organism: Oncorhynchus kisutch; assembly: GCF_002021735.2. Classification (NCBI taxonomy): domain Eukaryota; kingdom Metazoa; phylum Chordata; class Actinopteri; order Salmoniformes; family Salmonidae; genus Oncorhynchus; species Oncorhynchus kisutch. The sequence continues at coordinate 2,063,062 of NW_022261979.1, read as the reverse complement.
TGATGAGGGACACATCTTTAACCCTGTCACTGATGAGGGACACATCTTTAACCCTGTTACTGATGAGGGACACATCTTTAAACATGTCACTGATGAGGGACACATCTTTAACCCTGTCACTGATGAGGAACACATCTTTAAACGTGTCACTGATGAGGGAAACATGTTTAAAGATGTGTCACTCATCAGTGACATGTTTAAATATGTTTACCTCATCAGTGACATGTGGGAGACATTTTCCCACTATGAGGGACACATCTTTAACCATGTCACTGATGAGAGACACATCTTTAAACATGTCACTGATGAGGGACACATCTTTAACCCTGTCACTGATGAGGAACACATCTTTGAACATGTCACTGATGAGGGACAAATCTTTAACCCTGTCACTGATGAGGGAAAGATCTTTAACCCTGTCACTGATGAGGGACACATCTTTAAACGTGTCACTGATGAGACACATCTTTAACCATGTCACTGATGAGGGACACATCTTTAACCATGTCACTGATGAGGGACACATCTTGAACCCTGTCACTGATGAGGGACACATCTTTAAGCCTGTCACTGATGAGGGAGACATCTTTAAACATGTCACTGATGAGGGACACAACTTTAACCCTGTCACTGATGAGGGACACATCTTTAACCCTGTCACTGATGAGGGAAACATCTTTAACCCTGTCACTGATGAGGGACACATCTTTAACCCTGTCACTGATGAGGGACACATCTTTAACCATGTCACTGATGAGGGACACATCTTGAACCCTGTCACTGATGAGGGACACATCTTTAAGCCTGTCACTGATGAGGGAAACATCTTTAACCATGTCACTGATGAGGGACACATCTTTAAACCTGTCACTGATGAGGGACACATCTTTGACCCTGTCACTGATGAGGGACACATCTTTAAACCTGTCACTGATGAGGGACACATCTTTAACCCTGTCACTGATGAGGGACACATCTTTAGCTGTCACTGATGAGGGGGAAACATCTTTAACCATGTCAATGATGAGGGACACATCTTTAACCTGTCACGGATGAGGGACACATCTTACACTGTGTCACTGACGAGGGACACATCTTTAAGTGTCACTGATGAGGGACATCTTAAAAACGTTGTCACTGATGAGGACACATCTTTAAACATGTTACTGAGAGGGACAATCTTTAAACTGTCATGATGAGGGACACATTTTAAAATGTCACTGAGGGGACACGTCTTTAAACGTTTCACTGATGAGGGACCATCTTTAACCCTGTCACTGATGAGGGACACATCTTAACCCTGTCACTGATGAGGGACACATCTTAAAATGTTCACTGATGCGGGACACATCTTAACCCTGTCACTGTGAGGAACACATCTTTAAACGTGTCACTGATGAGGGAAACATGTTTTTTTTTTAAAGATGTGTCACTATCAGTGACATGTTAAATATGTTTACCTAATCAGTTTGGGGACCCATTGTGGGAGGACATTTTCACTATGAGGGGACACATCTTTTTAACCATGTCACTGATGAGGGACATATCTTTAAACAATGTCACCTGATGAGGGAAACATCTTTAACCCTGTCCATGATGAGGAACACATCTTTGAACATGTCACTGATGAGGGACACATCTTTGACCCTGTCACTGATGAGGGACACATCTTGAACCCTGTCACTGATGAGGGACACATCTTGAACCCTGTCACTGATGAGGGACACATCTTTAAGCCTGTCACTGATGAGGGAGACATCTTTAAACGTGTCACTGATGAGGGACACATCTTTAAACATGTCACTGATGAGGGACACATCTTGAACCCTGTCACTGATGAGGGACACATCTTTAACCATGTCACTGATGAGGGACACATCTTGAACCCTGTCACTGATGAGGGACACGTCTTTAAATGTGTCACTGATGAGGGACACATCTTTAAACATGTCACTGATGAGGGACACATCTTTAAACATGTCACTGATGAGGGACACATCTTTAACCCTGTCACTGATGAGGGACACATCTTAAACGTGTCACTGATGAGGGACACATCTTTAAACATGTCACTGATGAGGGACACATCTTTAAACATGTCACTGATGAGGGACACATCTTTAAACATGTCACTGATGAGGGACACATCGTTAACCCTGTCACTGATGAGGGAAACATCTTTAACCCTGTCACTGATGAGGGACACATCTTTAACCCTGTCACTGATGAGGGACACATCTTTAACCATGTCACTGATGAGGGACACATCTTCAACCCTGTCACTGATGAGGGACACATATTTAAGCCTGTCACTGATGAGGGAAACATCTTTAACCATGTCACTGATGAGGGACACATCTTTAAACATGTCACTGATGAGGGACACATCTTTGACCCTGTCACTGATGAGGGACACATCTTGAACCCTGTCACTGATGAGGGACACATCTTGAACCCTGTCACTGATGAGGGACACATCTTTAAGCCTGTCACTGATGAGGGAGACATCTTTAAACGTGTCACTGATGAGGGACACATCTTTAAACATGTCACTGATGAGGGACACATTTTGAACCCTGTCACTGATGAGGGACACATCTTTAACCATGTCACTGATGAGGGACACATCTTGAACCCTGTCACTGATGAGGGACACATCTTTAAGCCTGTCACTGATGAGGGACACGTCTTTAAATGTGTCACTGATGAGGGACACATCTTTAAACATGTCACTGATGAGGGACACATCTTTAAACATGTCACTGATGAGGGACACATCTTTAACCCTGTCACTGATGAGGGACACATCTTAAACGTGTCACTGATGAGGGACACATCTTTAAACATGTCACTGATGAGGGACACATCTTTAAACATGTCACTGATGAGGGACACATCTTTAAACATGTCACTGATGAGGGACACAACTTTAACCCTGTCACTGATGAGGGACACATCTTTAACCCTGTCACTGATGAGGGAAACATCTTTAACCCTGTCACTGACGAGGGACACATCTTTAACCCTGTCACTGATGAGGGACACATCTTTAACCATGTCACTGATGAGGGACACATCTTGAACCCTGTCACTGATGAGGGACACATCTTTAAGCCTGTCACTGATGAGGGAAACATCTTTAACCATGTCACTGATGAGGGACACATCTTTAAACATGTCACTGATGAGGGACACATCTTTAAACCTGTCACTGATGAGGGACACATCTTTAACCCTGTCACTGATGAGGGACACATCTTTAAACCTGTGACTGATGAGGGAAACATCTTTAAACGTGTCACTGATGAGGGAAACATCTTTAAACGTGTCACTGATGAGGGAAACATGTTTAAAGATGTGTCACTCATCAGTGACATGTTTAAATATGTTTACCTCATCAGTGACATGTGGGAGACATTGTCCCACTATGAGGGACACATCTTTAACCATGTCACTGATGAGGGACACATCTTTAACCCTGTCACTGATGAGGGACACATCTTTAACCCTGTCACTGATGAGGGACACATCTTTAAACCTGTGACTGATGAGGGAAACATCTTTAAACGTGTCACTGATGAGGGAAACATGTTTAAAGATGTGTCACTCATCAGTGACATGTTTAAATATGTTTACCTCATCAGTGACATGTGGGAGACATTTTCCCACTATGAGGGACACATCTTTAACCATGTCACTGATGAGAGACACATCTTTAAACATGTCACTGATGAGGGACAAATCTTTAACCCTGTCACTGATGAGGGACAGATCTTTAACCCTGTCACTGATGAGGGACACATCTTTAAACGTGTCACTGATGAGACACATCTTTAACCATGTCACTGATGAGGGACACATCTTTAACCATGTCACTGATGAGGGACACATCTTGAACCCTGTCACTGATGAGGGACACATCTTTAAGCCTGTCACTGATGAGGGACACGTCTTTAAATGTGTCACTGATGAGGGACACATCTTTAAACATGTCACTGATGAGGGACACATCTTTAACCCTGTCACTGATGAGGGACACATCTTAAACGTGTCACTGATGAGGGACACATCTTTAAACATGTCACTGATGAGGGACACATCTTTAAACATGTCACTGATGAGGGACACATCTTTAAACATGTCACTGATGAGGGACACAACTTTAACCCTGTCACTGATGAGGGACACATCTTTAACCCTGTCACTGATGAGGGAAACATCTTTAACCCTGTCACTGATGAGGAACACATCTTTAACCCTGTCACTGATGAGGGACACATCTTTAACCATGTCACTGATGAGGGACACATCTTGAACCCTGTCACTGATGAGGGACACATCTTTAAGCCTGTCACTGATGAGGGAAACATCTTTAACCATGTCACTGATGAGGGACACATCTTTAAACATGTCACTGATGAGGGACACATCTTTGACCCTGTCACTGATGAGGGACACATCTTGAACCCTGTCACTGATGAGGGACACATCTTGAACCCTGTCACTGATGAGGGACACATCTTTAAGCCTGTCACTGATGAGGGAGACATCTTTAAACGTGTCACTGATGAGGGACACATCTTTAAACATGTCACTGATGAGGGACACATCTTGAACCCTGTCACTGATGAGGGACACATCTTTAACCATGTCACTGATGAGGGACACATCTTGAACCCTGTCACTGATGAGGGACACATCTTTAAGCCTGTCACTGATGAGGGACACGTCTTTAAATGTGTCACTGATGAGGGACACATCTTTAAACATGTCACTGATGAGGGACACATCTTTAAACATGTCACTGATGAGGGACACATCTTTAACCCTGTCACTGATGAGGGACACATCTTAAACGTGTCACTGATGAGGGACACATCTTTAAACATGTCACTGATGAGGGACACATCTTTAAACATGTCACTGATGAGGGACACATCTTTAAACATGTCACTGATGAGGGACACAACTTTAACCCTGTCACTGATGAGGGACACATCTTTAACCCTGTCACTGATGAGGGAAACATCTTTAACCCTGTCACTGATGAGGGACACATCTTTAACCCTGTCACTGATGAGGGACACATCTTTAACCATGTCACTGATGAGGGACACATCTTGAACCCTGTCACTGATGAGGGACACATCTTTAAGCCTGTCACTGATGAGGGAAACATCTTTAACCATGTCACTGATGAGGGACACATCTTTAAACATGTCACTGATGAGGGACACATCTTTGACCCTGTCACTGATGAGGGACACATCTTTAAACCTGTCACTGATGAGGGACACATCTTTAAACATGTCACTGATGAGGGACACATCTTTAAACGTGTCACTGATGAGGGACACATCTTTAACCCTGTCACTGATGAGGAACACATCTGTAAATATGTCACTGATGAGGGACACATCTTGAACCCTGTCACTGATGAGGGACACATCTTTAAGCCTGTCACTGATGAGGGAAACATCTTTAACCATGTCACTGATGAGGGACACATCTTTAAACCTGTCACGGATGAGGGACACATCTTTAAACATGTCACTGATGAGGGACACATCTTAAACGTGTCACTGATGAGGGACACATCTTTAAACATGTCACTGATGAGGGACACATCTTTAAACATGTCACTGATGAGGGACACATCTTTAAACATGTCACTGATGAGGGACACAACTTTAACCCTGTCACTGATGAGGGACACATCTTTAACCCTGTCACTGATGAGGGAAACATCTTTAACCCTGTCACTGACGAGGGACACATCTTTAACCCTGTCACTGATGAGGGACACATCTTTAACCATGTCACTGATGAGGGACACATCTTGAACCCTGTCACTGATGAGGGACACATCTTTAAGCCTGTCACTGATGAGGGAAACATCTTTAACCATGTCACTGATGAGGGACACATCTTTAAACATGTCACTGATGAGGGACACATCTTTAAACCTGTCACTGATGAGGGACACATCTTTAACCCTGTCACTGATGAGGGACACATCTTTAAACCTGTGACTGATGAGGGAAACATCTTTAAACGTGTCACTGATGAGGGAAACATCTTTAAACGTGTCACTGATGAGGGAAACATGTTTAAAGATGTGTCACTCATCAGTGACATGTTTAAATATGTTTACCTCATCAGTGACATGTGGGAGACATTGTCCCACTATGAGGGACACATCTTTAACCATGTCACTGATGAGGGACACATCTTTAACCCTGTCACTGATGAGGGACACATCTTTAACCCTGTCACTGATGAGGGACACATCTTTAAACCTGTGACTGATGAGGGAAACATCTTTAAACGTGTCACTGATGAGGGAAACATGTTTAAAGATGTGTCACTCATCAGTGACATGTTTAAATATGTTTACCTCATCAGTGACATGTGGGAGACATTTTCCCACTATGAGGGACACATCTTTAACCATGTCACTGATGAGAGACACATCTTTAAACATGTCACTGATGAGGGACAAATCTTTAACCCTGTCACTGATGAGGGACAGATCTTTAACCCTGTCACTGATGAGGGACACATCTTTAAACGTGTCACTGATGAGACACATCTTTAACCATGTCACTGATGAGGGACACATCTTTAACCATGTCACTGATGAGGGACACATCTTGAACCCTGTCACTGATGAGGGACACATCTTTAAGCCTGTCACTGATGAGGGACACGTCTTTAAATGTGTCACTGATGAGGGACACATCTTTAAACATGTCACTGATGAGGGACACATCTTTAACCCTGTCACTGATGAGGGACACATCTTAAACGTGTCACTGATGAGGGACACATCTTTAAACATGTCACTGATGAGGGACACATCTTTAAACATGTCACTGATGAGGGACACATCTTTAAACATGTCACTGATGAGGGACACAACTTTAACCCTGTCACTGATGAGGGACACATCTTTAACCCTGTCACTGATGAGGGAAACATCTTTAACCCTGTCACTGATGAGGAACACATCTTTAACCCTGTCACTGATGAGGGACACATCTTTAACCATGTCACTGATGAGGGACACATCTTGAACCCTGTCACTGATGAGGGACACATCTTTAAGCCTGTCACTGATGAGGGAAACATCTTTAACCATGTCACTGATGAGGGACACATCTTTAAACATGTCACTGATGAGGGACACATCTTTGACCCTGTCACTGATGAGGGACACATCTTGAACCCTGTCACTGATGAGGGACACATCTTGAACCCTGTCACTGATGAGGGACACATCTTTAAGCCTGTCACTGATGAGGGAGACATCTTTAAACGTGTCACTGATGAGGGACACATCTTTAAACATGTCACTGATGAGGGACACATCTTGAACCCTGTCACTGATGAGGGACACATCTTTAACCATGTCACTGATGAGGGACACATCTTGAACCCTGTCACTGATGAGGGACACATCTTTAAGCCTGTCACTGATGAGGGACACGTCTTTAAATGTGTCACTGATGAGGGACACATCTTTAAACATGTCACTGATGAGGGACACATCTTTAAACATGTCACTGATGAGGGACACATCTTTAACCCTGTCACTGATGAGGGACACATCTTAAACGTGTCACTGATGAGGGACACATCTTTAAACATGTCACTGATGAGGGACACATCTTTAAACATGTCACTGATGAGGGACACATCTTTAAACATGTCACTGATGAGGGACACAACTTTAACCCTGTCACTGATGAGGGACACATCTTTAACCCTGTCACTGATGAGGGAAACATCTTTAACCCTGTCACTGATGAGGGACACATCTTTAACCCTGTCACTGATGAGGGACACATCTTTAACCATGTCACTGATGAGGGACACATCTTGAACCCTGTCACTGATGAGGGACACATCTTTAAGCCTGTCACTGATGAGGGAAACATCTTTAACCATGTCACTGATGAGGGACACATCTTTAAACATGTCACTGATGAGGGACACATCTTTGACCCTGTCACTGATGAGGGACACATCTTTAAACCTGTCACTGATGAGGGACACATCTTTAAACATGTCACTGATGAGGGACACATCTTTAAACGTGTCACTGATGAGGGACACATCTTTAACCCTGTCACTGATGAGGAACACATCTGTAAATATGTCACTGATGAGGGACACATCTTGAACCCTGTCACTGATGAGGGACACATCTTTAAGCCTGTCACTGATGAGGGAAACATCTTTAACCATGTCACTGATGAGGGACACATCTTTAAACCTGTCACGGATGAGGGACACATCTTTAAACATGTCACTGATGAGGGACACATCTTTAAATGTGTCACTGACGAGGGACACATCTTTAAATGTGTCACTGATGAGGGACACATCTTTAAACGTGTCACTGATGAGGGACACATCTTTAAACATGTCACTGATGAGGGACACATTTTTAACCCTGTCACTGATGAGGGAAACATCTTTAACCCTGTCACTGATGAGGGACACATCTTTAACCCTGTCACTGATGAGGGACACATCTTTAAGCCTGTCACTGATGAGGGAGACATCTTTAAACATGTCACTGATGAGGGACACATCTTTAAACATGTCACTGATGAGGGACACATCTTGAACCCTGTCACTGATGAGGGACACATCTTTAACCATGTCACTGATGAGGGACACATCTTGAACCCTGTCACTGATGAGGGACACATCTTTAAGCCTGTCACTGATGAGGGACACATCTTTAAATGTGTCACTGATGAGGGACACATCTTTAAACATGTCACTGATGAGGGACACATCTTTAAACATGTCACTGATGAGGGACACATCTTTAAACATGTCACTGATGAGGGACACAACTTTAACCCTGTCACTGATGAGGGACACATCTTTAACCCTGTCACTGATGAGGGAAACATCTTTAACCCTGTCACTGATGAGGGACACATCTTTAACCCTGTCACTGATGAGGGACACATCTTTAACCATGTCACTGATGAGGGACACATCTTGAACCCTGTCACTGATGAGGGACACATCTTTAAGCCTGTCACCGATGAGGGAAACATCTTTAACCGTGTCACTGATGAGGGACACATCTTTAAACCTGTCACTGATGAGGGACACATCTTTAAACATGTCACTGATGAGGGACACATCTTTAAACCTGTCACTGATGAGGGACACATCTTTAAACATGTCACTGATGAGGGACACATCTTTAAACGTGTCACTGATGAGGGACACATCTTTAACCCTGTCACTGATGAGGAACACATCTGTAAATATGTCACTGATGAGGGACACATCTTGAACCCTGTCACTGATGAGGGACACATCTTTAACACTGTCACTGATGAGGGAAACATCTTTAACCATGTCACTGATGAGGGACACATCTTTAAACCTGTCACGGATGAGGGACACATCTTTAAACATGTCACTGATGAGGGACACATCTTTAAATGTGTCACTGACGAGGGACACATCTTTAAATGTGTCACTGATGAGGGACACATCTTTAAACGTGTCACTGATGAGGGACACATCTTTAAACATGTCACTGATGAGGGACACATCTTTAACCCTGTCACTGATGAGGGAAACATCTTTAACCCTGTCACTGATGAGGGACACATCTTTAACCCTGTCACTGATGAGGGACACATCTTTAACCATGTCACTGATAAGGGACACATCTTTAAGCCTGTCACTGATGAGGGAGACATCTTTAAACGTGTCACTGATGAGGGACACATCTTGAACCCTGTCACTGATGAGGGACACATCTTTAACCCTGTCACTGATGAGGGACACATCTTTAAGCCTGTCACTGATGAGGGACACGTCTTTAAATGTGTCACTGATGAGGGACACATCTTTAAACATGTCACTGATGAGGGACACATCTTTAAACATGTCACTGATGAGGGACACAACTTTAACCCTGTCACTGATGAGGGACACATCTTTAACCCTGTCACTGATGAGGGAAACATCTTTAACCCTGTCACTGATGAGGGACACATCTTTAACCCTGTCACTGATGAGGGACACATCTTTAACCATGTCACTGATGAGGGACACATCTTGAACCCTGTCACTGATGAGGGACACATCTTTAAGCCTGTCACTGATGAGGGAAACATCTTTAACCGTGTCACTGATGAGGGACACATCTTTAAACCTGTCACTGATGAGGGACACATCTTTAAACATGTCACTGATGAGGGACACATCTTTAAACCTGTCACTGATGAGGGACACATCTTTAAACATGTCACTGATGAGGGACACATCTTTAAACGTGTCACTGATGAGGGACACATCTTTAACCCTGTCACTGATGAGGAACACATCTGTAAATATGTCACTGATGAGGGACACATCTTGAACCCTGTCACTGATGAGGGACACATCTTTAAGCCTGTCACTGATGAGGGAAACATCTTTAACCATGTCACTGATGAGGGACACATCTTTAAACCTGTCACGGATGAGGGACACATCTTTAAACATGTCACTGATGAGGGACACATCTTTAAATGTGTCACTGACAAGGGACACATCTTTAAATGTGTCACTGATGAGGGACACATCTTTAAACGTGTCACTGATGAGGGACACATCTTTAAACATGTCACTGATGAGGGACACATCTTTAACCCTGTCACTGATGAGGGAAACATCTTTAACCCTGTCACTGATGAGGGACACATCTTTAACCCTGTCACTGATGAGGGACACATCTTTAACCATGTCACTGATAAGGGACACATCTTTAAGCCTGTCACTGATGAGGGAGACATCTTTAAACGTGTCACTGATGAGGGACACATCTTGAACCCTGTCACTGATGAGGGACACATCTTTAACCCTGTCACTGATGAGGGACACATCTTTAAGCCTGTCACTGATGAGGGACACGTCTTTAAATGTGTCACTGATGAGGGACACATCTTTAAACATGTCACTGATGAGGGACACATCTTTAAACATGTCACTGATGAGGGACACATCTTTAAACATGTCACTGATGAGGGACACAACTTTAACCCTGTCACTGATGAGGGACACATCTTTAACCCTGTCACTGATGAGGGAAACATCTTTAACCCTGTCACTGATGAGGGACACATCTTTAACCCTGTCACTGATGAGGGACACATCTTTAACCATGTCACTGATGAGGGACACATCTTGAACCCTGTCACTGATGAGGGACACATCTTTAAGCCTGTCACTGATGAGGGAAACATCTTTAACCGTGTCACTGATGAGGGACACATCTTTAAACCTGTCACTGATGGGGGACACATCTTTAAACATGTCACTGATGAGGGACACATCTTTGACCCTGTCACTGATGAGGGACACATCTTTAACCCTGTCACTGATGAGGGACACATCTTAAACGTGTCACTGATGAGGGACACATCTTTAAACATGTCACTGATGAGGGACACATCTTTAAACCTGTCACTGATGAGGAACACATCTTTAAACATGTCACTGATGAGGGACACATCTTTAACCCTGTCACTGATGAGGGACACTTCTTTAAACATGTCACTGATGAGGGACACATCTTTAACCCTGTCACTGATGAGGGACACATCTTTAACCCTGTCACTGATGAGGGAAACATCTTTAACCCTGTCACTGATGAGGGACACATCTTTAACCCTGTCACTGATGAGGGACACATCTTTAACCATGTCACTGATGAGGGACACATCTTGAACCCTGTCACTGATGAGGGACACATCTTTAAACCTGTCACTGATGGGGGACACATCTTTAAACATGTCACTGATGAGGGACACATCTTTAAACATGTCACTGATGAGGGACACATCTTTGACCCTGTCACTGATGAGGGACACATCTTTAACCCTGTCACTGATGAGGGACACATCTTAAACGTGTCACTGATGAGGGACACATCTTTAAACATGTCACTGATGAGGGACACATCTTTAAACCTGTCACTGATGAGGAACACATCTTTAAACATGTCACTGATGAGGGACACATCTTTAACCCTGTCACTGATGAGGGACACATCTTTAAACATGTCACTGATGAGGGACACATCTTTAACCCTGTCACTGATGAGGGACACATCTTTAACCCTGTCACTGATGAGGGAAACATCTTTAACCCTGTCACTGATGAGGGACACATCTTTAACCCTGTCACTGATGAGGGACACATCTTTAACCATGTCACTGATGAGGGACACATCTTGAACCCTGTCACTGATGAGGGACACATCTTTAAGCCTGTCACTGATGAGGGAAACATCTTTAACCGTGTCACTGATGAGGGACACATCTTTAAACGTGTCACTGATGAGGGACACATCTTTAAACCTGTCACTGATGAGGGACACATCTTTAAACATATCACTGATGAGGGACACATCTTTAAACATGTCGCTGATGAGGGACACATCTTTAACCCTGTCACTGATGAGGGACACATCTTAAACGTGTCACTGATGAGGGACACATCTTTAAACATGTCACTGATGAGGGACACATCTTTAAACCTGTCACTGATGAGGGACACATCTTTAAACATGTCACTGATGAGGGACACATCTTTAAACATGTCACTGATGAGGGACACATCTTTGACCCTGTCACTGATGAGGGACACATCTTTAACCCTGTCACTGATGAGGGACACATCTTAAACGTGTCACTGATGAGGGACACATCTTTAAACATGTCACTGATGAGGGACACATCTTTAAACCTGTCACTGATGAGGGACACATCTTTAAACATGTCACTGATGAGGGACACATCTTTAAACATGTCACTGATGAGGGAAACATCTTTAACCCTGTCACTGATGAGGAACACATATTTAACCCTGTCACTGATGAGGGACACATCTTTAAACGTGTCACTGATGAGGGACACATCTTTAACCCTGTCACTGATGAGGGACACATCTTTAACCCTGTCACTGATGAGGGACACGTCTTTAACCCTGTCACTGATGAGGGACACATCTTTAAACCTGTCACTGATGAGGGACACATCTTTAACCCTGTCACTGATGAGGGACACATCTTTAACCCTGTCACTGATGAGGGACACATCTTTAACCCTGTCACTGATGAGGGAAACATATGTAATGGTGTCACTGATGAGGGAAACATCTTTAAACTCCCTCCTCAGTTCCAAAATATTATTAATGACAAAAAACACCCTTCACCGCCTCCCTCCCTTCCCCTGGTCTACCCAGCCTCACTCCCTTCCCCTGGTCTACCTAGCCTCCCTCCCTTCCCCTGGTCTACCCAGCCTCCCTCCCTTCCCCTGGTCTACCCAGCCTCCCTCCCTCCCCCTGGTCTACCCAGCCTCCCTCCCTCCCCCTGGTCTACCCAGCCTTCCTCCTTCCCCCTGGACTACCCAGCCTTCCTCCCTCCCCCTGGACTACCCAGCCTCCATCCCTCCCCCTGGTCTACCCAGCCTTCCTCCTTCCCCCTGGACTACCCAGCCTCCCTCCCTTCCCCCTGGACTACCCAGCCTTCCTCCCTCCCCCTGGACTACCCAGCCTTCCTCCCTCCCCCTGGACTACCCAGCCTTCCTCCCTCCCCCTGGACTACCCAGCCTTCCTCCCTCCCCCTGGTCTACCCAGCCTTCCTCCTTCCCCCTGGACTACCCAGCCTCCCTCCCTCCCCCTGGACTACCCAGCCTCCCTCCCTCCCCCTGGACTACCCACTCTGCCTCCCTTCCACCCTCAGTCCCAATCCTGCTGAACTCTTCTGACATGGGTCAGGGACCTGTCAAAATTCGGAAACTGTTCTGGGAGCAGTACCGCAGACGGCTCGATTGGGCCATTAAGGCGTCTGTCTGCTGTCCGGAGTGATGAGTGACGTGTGTGTGTGTGTGTGTGTGTGTGTGTGTGTGTGTGTGTGTGTGTGTGTGTGTGTGTGTGTGTGTGTGTGTGTGTGTGTGTGTCTGGAAGCTAGGATGTTGCTGGGGACAGTCCAGGAGCCCGATCTGCCACACTCCACTCAACCGGTCTTGAAGTGATGCAGGCTCAAGAGCTGAGAAAGAGAGAGAGAGAGAGAGAGAGAGAGAGAGAGAGAGAGAGAGAGAGAGAGAGAGAGATGCTTGCTTCCTGCACAACTAAGGGAGTTCACACAACTGGAAGACATCAAATTGACTTTTGAGTTTTCCATTAATTTCCTCTTTTATGACAACGTTTCTCACAGATACATTTTCAATTTAATAAGTTCAAAGACAATTTAACAACTTATTCCTCAAGTTAATATCCTTCAGAATATAAAAAAGAACAAAATACTGTCAATTAACTGTGTGGGCTTATTTATATCTGGTGTGTATACAGAATATACAGTATCTCCATTACAAGGCTGTGCAAGACCCATTACAAAAGACGGCAAGATATTTGTATAGTTTTCTCCTAACTCTTAGAGGCTGATGTAGCAGCACGCACGGTAGGTGAGAGTACCGGAGAGAATATCATGCGAGGTGTCATCACTTGTGACTGGTTTCAGGAAACTAAGCGTATGTCAGAGGAAGTGGTAGAGAAATGATTTGGCAGCCTCACACTCTTCTCTCTCTCTTAGATGCTTTCTGGTAATTGGGTTTTTGTGGCCATGCCGTTTCTTCCAACATCCTTTTCTATTTTGTAATGAAGGATGAAGTCAGTCTCCCCTTTAAATTCCATGCCGTAATCTCCAACGTCTTCAGATGCCAAGGAATTCTGATCACTGGAGCTGCTGTGGAATGGAAAACTGAACTGCTGATCTGACTGGGAGGCAGCCAGGGACCTGATTTTATTTGCCAGCCACCTCCGTTTCTGACAGCACCTACTGAGAATGTAATGCATTGATTCTAAAGACGTGGCGCCAAAATCATTATCACCTCGGACGGAGAGGGGAGTTCTGACTCATATTAACTGGACAATAGAATTTTCCTAGACTTGCCAATCCAGGAACAAATGTTCTCCAGTCAATGAATAAGGCTGAGGTAGCCACTGATAAACTGTTTAGACGATATCCTCTCCCTTCTGGCTTCACTGTCAGTATTATAAGAGCTCTTTCTGGCATGGACACACAGCGCTGGTTCCTCTTCCTTCCCCCAGATCATTTCTGTAAGTGAGAAAGGGTTTCTCTGTCAACTTACCTAGGAACCGATTGAATATTTACACTTTATACCAATGTAACTTCTGATCGTCGTTGTCAATCACTGTTTCCTCCCGGGTGTCACATGGTGGATGAAAGGTTCAGTCCTAGGCTTTGTATACCATGATCTCAGGAGGACCTGCTGATCTGAAATAAGTTCTGTTTTACTGACCCACAGAAAGCTGTGAGAAAGGCTCACGGTGGAGGGAGGGTGAGGGCCGTCTCACGGCCGTGTCGGCTGTGTCTCATACGGCATTCTATTTACTAGTCCAACGATCTAACCACTAGGCTACCTGCTGCCCCTGGAGAGTGCTGTCCTAAGGGAGCCCTTCAGACAGCTTATAAAGCCCCACTCCAGGGCCACACACCACTAGAACACAGCAAGCCCCACTCCAGGGCCACACACCACTAGAACATAGCAAGCCCCACTCCAGGGCCATGCACCACTAGAACATAGCAAGCCCCACTAGAACATAGCAAGCCCCACTCCAGGGTCCCGCACCACTAGAACATAGCAAGCCCCACTCCAGGGTCACGCACCACTAGAACATAGCAAGCCCCACTCCAGGGCCACGCACCACTAGAACATAGCAAGCCCCACTCCAGGGCCACGCACAACTAGAACATAGCAAGCCCCACTCCAGGGCCACGCACCACTAGAACATAGCAAGCCCCACTCCAGGGCCACGTACCACTAGAACATAGCAAGCCCCACTCCAGGGCCACGCACCACTAGAACATAGCAAGCCCCACTCCAGGGCCACGTACCACTAGAACATAGCAAGCCCCACTCCAGGGCCACGCACCACTAGAACATAGCAAGCCCCACTCCAGGGCCACACACCACTAGAACATAGCAAGCCCCACTCCAGGGCCACACACCACTAGAACACAGCAAGCCCCACTCCAGGGCCACACACCACTAGAACATAGCAAGCCCCACTCCAGGGCCACACACCACTAGAACACAGCAAGCCCCTCTCCAGGGCCACGCACCACTAGAACACAGCAAGCCCCACTCCAGGGCCACGCACCACTAGAACATAGCAAGCCCCACTCCAGGGCCACGCACCACTAGAACATAGCAAGCCCCACTCCAGGGCCACGCACCACTAGAACATAGCAAGCCCCACTCCAGGGCCACGCACCACTAGAACATAGCAAGCCCCACTCCAGGGCCACACACCACTAGAACACAGCAAGCCCCACTCCAGGGCCACGCACCACTAGAACATAGCAAGCCCCACTCCAGGGCCACGCACGCACCACTAGAACATAGCAAGCCCCACTCCAGGGCCATGCACCACTAGAACATAGCAAGCCCCACTCCAGGGCCATGCACCACTAGAACATAGCAAGCCCCACTCCAGGGTCACGCACCACTAGAACACAGCAAGCCCCACTCCAGGGCCACACACCACTAGAACATAGCAAGCCCCACTCCAGGGCCATGCACCACTAGAACATAGCAAGCCCCACTCCAGGGCCATGCACCACTAGAACATAGCAAGCCCCACTCCAGGGTCACGCACCACTAGAACACAGCAAGCCCCACTCCAGGGCCACACACCACTAGAACATAGCAAGCCCCACTCCAGGGCCATGCACCACTAAAACATAGCAAGCCCCACTCCAGGGCCACGCACCACTAGAACATAGCAAGCCCCACTCCAGGGCCATGCACCACTAGAACATAGCAAGCCCCACTCCAGGGCCACACACCACTAGAACACAGCAAGCCCCACTCCAGGGCCACACACCACTAGAACATAGCAAGCCCCACTCCAGGGCCACGCACCACTAGAACATAGCAAGCCCCTCTCCAGGGCCACGCACCACTAGAACACAGCTAGCCCCACTCCAGGGCCACGCACCACTAGAACACAGCAAGCCCCACTCCAGGGCCACGCACCACTAGAACATAGCAAGCCCCACTCCAGGGCCACGCACCACTAGAACATAGCAAGCCCCACTCCAGGGCCACACACCACTAGAACATAGCAAGCCCCACTCCAGGGCCACACACCACTAGAACATAGCACGCCCCACTCCAGGGCCACACACCACTAGAACACAGCAAGCCCCACTCCAGGGCCACACACCACTAGAACATAGCAAGCCCCACTCCAGGGCCACACACCACTAGAACACAGCAAACCCCACTCCAGGGTCACACACCACTAGAACATAGCAAGCCCCACTCCAGGGCCACACACCACTAGAACATAGCAAGCCCCACTCCAGGGTCACACACCACTAGAACATAGCAAGCCCCACTCCAGGGCCACGCACCACTAGAACATAGCAAGCCCCACTCCAGGGCCACGCACCACTAGAACATAGCAAGCCCCACTCCAGGGCCACACACCACTAGAACATAGCAAGCCCCACTCCAGGGCCACGCACCACTAGAACACAGCAAGCCCCACTCCAGGGCCATGCACCACTAGAACATAGCAAGCCCCACTCCAGGGCCACGCACCACTAGAACATAGCAAGCCCCACTCCAGGGCCACGTACCACTAGAACACAGCAAGCCCCACTCCAGGGCCACACACCACTAGAACATAGCAAGCCCCACTCCAGGGCCATGCACCACTAGAACATAGCAAGCCCCACTCCAGGGCCATGCACCACTAGAACATAGCAAGCCCCACTCCAGGGTCACGCACCACTAGAACACAGCAAGCCCCACTCCAGGGCCACACACCACTAGAACATAGCAAGCCCCACTCCAGGGCCATGCACCACTAGAACATAGCAAGCCCCACTCCAGGGCCATGCACCACTAGAACATAGCAAGCCCCACTCCAGGGTCACGCACCACTAGAACACAGCAAGCCCCACTCCAGGGCCACACACCACTAGAACATAGCAAGCCCCACTCCAGGGCCATGCACCACTAAAACATAGCAAGCCCCACTCCAGGGCCACGCACCACTAGAACATAGCAAGCCCCACTCCAGGGCCATGCACCACTAGAACATAGCAAGCCCCACTCCAGGGCCACACACCACTAGAACACAGCAAGCCCCACTCCAGGGCCACACACCACTAGAACATAGCAAGCCCCACTCCAGGGCCACGCACCACTAGAACATAGCAAGCCCCTCTCCAGGGCCACGCACCACTAGAACACAGCTAGCCCCACTCCAGGGCCACGCACCACTAGAACACAGCAAGCCCCACTCCAGGGCCACGCACCACTAGAACATAGCAAGCCCCACTCCAGGGCCACGCACCACTAGAACATAGCAAGCCCCACTCCAGGGCCACACACCACTAGAACATAGCAAGCCCCACTCCAGGGCCACACACCACTAGAACATAGCACGCCCCACTCCAGGGCCACACACCACTAGAACACAGCAAGCCCCACTCCAGGGCCACACACCACTAGAACATAGCAAGCCCCACTCCAGGGCCACACACCACTAGAACACAGCAAACCCCACTCCAGGGTCACACACCACTAGAACATAGCAAGCCCCACTCCAGGGCCACACACCACTAGAACATAGCAAGCCCCACTCCAGGGTCACACACCACTAGAACATAGCAAGCCCCACTCCAGGGCCACGCACCACTAGAACATAGCAAGCCCCACTCCAGGGCCACGCACCACTAGAACATAGCAAGCCCCACTCCAGGGCCACACACCACTAGAACATAGCAAGCCCCACTCCAGGGCCACGCACCACTAGAACACAGCAAGCCCCACTCCAGGGCCATGCACCACTAGAACATAGCAAGCCCCACTCCAGGGCCACGCACCACTAGAACATAGCAAGCCCCACTCCAGGGCCACGTACCACTAGAACATAGCAAGCCCCACTCCAGGGCCACGCACCACTAGAACATAGCAAGACCCACTCCAGGGCCACGCACCACTAGAACACAGCAAGCCCCACTCCAGGGCCACGCACCACTAGAACATATCAAGCCCCACTCCAGGGCCACGCACCACTAGAACATAGCAAGCCCCACTCCAGGGCCACGCACCACTAGAACATAGCAAGCCCCACTCCAGGGTCACACACCACTAGAACATAGCAAGCCCCACTCCAGGGCCACGCACCACTAGAACATAGCAAGCCCCACTCCAGGGCCACGCACCACTAGAACATAGCAAGCCCCACTCCAGGGCCACACACCACTAGAACATAGCAAGCCCCACTCCAGGGCCACGCACCACTAGAACACAGCAAGCCCCACTCCAGGGCCATGCACCACTAGAACATAGCAAGCCCCACTCCAGGGCCACGCACCACTAGAACATAGCAAGCCCCACTCCAGGGCCACGTACCACTAGAACATAGCAAGCCCCACTCCAGGGCCACGCACCACTAGAACATAGCAAGACCCACTCCAGGGCCACGCACCACTCCAGGGCCACGCACCACTAGAACATAGCAAGCCCCACTCCAGGGCCACGCACCACTAGAACATATCAAGCCCCACTCCAGGGCCACGCACCACTAGAACATATCAAGCCCCACTCCAGGGCCACGCACCACTAGAACACAGCAAGCCCCACTCCAGGGCCATGCACCACTAGAACACAGCAAGCCCCACTCCAGGGCCATATACCACTAGAACATAGCAAGCCCCACTCCAGGGCCATACATCACTAGAACACAGCAAGCCCCACTCCAGGGCCATACATCACTAGAACACAGCAAGCCCCAATGTCGTTCTAAGACCCTATATAGATTTATCAACTGTGTTCAATTTCAAAGAGCTATGTTTTTTTTAATCCTTTCTGCCCAATGACCATGCATGCAAAACACACACACACACACACACACACACACACACACACACACACACACACACACACACACACACACACACACACACACACACACACACACACAAGATTTAATAGCACATTTGCTCAGGGAAAGAGACCAGATGCCTGTGACAAGTTCAGCTTCACATCCATGGTCATGTGACAATGCTGCCTGTTGACTTGTTCAAAGCTAGATAGGGTAGGGGGGGTTTATAGAAACTAGTCACAGATGTCAATCTGGTGTTGCAGGTATGAGGCATAATGTGTTGCAGCTTGATGTTTGAAGACTTGAGCCTAAATGACTCATTGGTTGTACGGTGCCCTTTCAGTTTTATGCCTTGTGTAATGAGTTTATAATGAGCTTGACTTAACTATGTGCACTGATAGGACCGACCGACTGACCATCTGACCTGCTCGAGCTCATAGGCAACCAAAGGCCTGTTTTTGTCTGTGGCAACTCAAACATCCTGCTGGGTTATTACAGTTGGAGGAGTTTGGAATACCAGCAACTTTTTATCAAACAGAGTTGGAAAGGCCACCACATGCAATACTGTAGTCCTACTGTAATGCCAATGAGGCACAAAGTATTTTAACAGACCCTTTTCATTTCAAAAACTGTGAATAAACGACTTAATACTTTATTTTCATTCACATTTCCCCATTTAATTTGACATTATGCTCTTTTAAAGCTTTAGGTGGTTCAACTTCAGCAAAAGATACATTTCTGTGGTGTTTTTATGATTTCAGAAAGATTCAAAACGTTTCCAGTGATAAAAAATAACGTAATAATTTCCATGTTTCTACCAATATGACCCATAGGTCTTAAACTTGGTCCAAAAAGTTGTTGCTTCAGAATGTTATTTTCCACATGGACACGTGGTACGATAGGCTACCAGCGGTTAGGTTGGAGATCATTTCATTTTCTCCTCTTGTGTTCATAATTGTTCTGTGTTTGTAGATACACAAACATGCCTCTCTCTCAGTAACAGACAATTAGCTGAAAATACACTTGCAACCTTCCTAATGATGAAATCCCTACACTGAGATGAACTGCAGCTACACATCATCAAATGGATTGTTTTTCTGTAATTCTGAAAAGATATCGTCTGACATAATGTGCAGCTGAGTTGGACCTAAAACTCTCAGCCTGGTGGCTGTTGCCAACAACACATCAGTCTGTAAAATGTATATAGGTTCAGAAATGTTGTGAAATAGCACAGTTACAAACTGGATGGACATCAGAAATAGAGGAAGGACTAAAAACAAGCAAAATATGACTATTGTAAAATATATTGTGTCTATAAAATGTGTATAATATGTATCAACTGAAGGTAGAAGACTAAGTGTTATTGTTTATTAGTTTACTCCAATTGGGGGAGGGGTGGTAGGGTTTGGGGGGAATAATTGTAATGAATACTCAGGGAGAAAAATGTGTAGATTCATGCGCAGAGCACAGCAGGTGGTTATTTCGCTTTTGCAGAAGGCAGGGATCATGGTCACAGGCAGGCAAAGGTCATACACAGGTAGGCAAACAGGCAGGAATCAAAACAAGGACTGAAGGCTATAACTGGTTCTCACAAACGAGCTAGGAAAAGGCTTAGTGTAGTCAAAACTAACAATACCTCACAAAGGCACAAACATAATGAACTAAATAAGGAGCTGATGAGACCAGGTGAGTAACTAACACAGGTGAAATCAATGAACAAAAATGAAAGACAGGGCTACGTTCAAGAACACAATGAAACTGAGCGACGTTCTAGAACACAATGAAACAGAACACAAGGTTGACTAAGAAAATAAATACAGAACCTTATACAATAATAAAGGTATATTCTACAAAAAAGTGTGTATATGTATGTATGTATGTAAATTCAGCAAAAAAAGAAACGTCCCTTTTTCAGGACCTTGTCTTTCAAGGACTTCACAGATCTTCATTGTAAAGGGTTTATACACTGTTTCCCAACTGTTTCCCATGCTTGTTCAATGAACCATTAACAATTAATGAACATGCACCTGTGGAAGCGTCGTTAAGACACTAACAACTTCCAGACGGTAGGCAATTAAGGTCACAGTTATGAAAACTTAGGACACTAAAGAGGCCTTTCTACTGACTCTGAAAAACACCAAAAGAAAGATGCCCAGGGTCCCTGTTCATCTGCGTAAATGTGCCTTAGGCATGCTGCAAGGAGGCATGAGGACTGCAGATGTGGCCAGGGCAATAAATTGCAATGTCCGTATTGTGAGATGCCTAAGACAGAGCTACAGGGAGACAGGACGGACAGCTGATCGTCCTCACAGTGGCAGACCACGTGTAACAACACCTGCACAGGATCGGTACATCCGAACCTCACACATGCGGGACAGGTACAGGATTGTAACAACAACTGCCCAAGTTACACCAGGAAAGCACAATCCCTCCGTCAGTGCTCAGACTGTCTGCAATAGGCTGAGAGAAGCTGGACTGAGGGCTTGTAGGCCTGTTATAAATGCAGGTCTTCAACAGACATCACAGGCAACAACGTTGCCTATGGGCACAAACCCACCTTCGCTGGACCAGACAGGACTGGCAAAAAGTGCTCTACACTGACGAGTCGCGGTTTTGTCTCACCAGAGGTGATGGTCGGATTCACATTTATCGTCGAAGGAATGAGCGTTAAACCGAGACCTGTACTCTGGAGCTGGATCGATTTGGAGGTGGAGGGTCCGTCATGGTCTGGGGCGGTGTGTCACAGCATCATCGGACTGAGCTTGTTGTCATTGCAGGCAAACTCAACGCTGTGCGTTACATCCTCCTCCCTCATGTGGTACCCTTCCTGCAGGCTCATCTTGACATGACCCTCCAGCATGACAATGCCACCAGCCATACTGCTCGTTCTGTGCATGATTTACTGTAAGACAGGAATGTCAGTGTTCTGCCATGACCAGTGAAGAGCCTGGATCTCAATCCCATTGAGCACGTCTGGGACCTGTTGGATGGGAGGGTGAGGGTTAGGGCCATTCCCACCCAGAAATGTCCAGGAACTTGCAGGTGCCTTGGTGGATGAGTGGGGTAACATCTCACAGCAAGAACTGGAAAATCTGGTGCAGTCAATGAGGAGGAGATGCACTGCAGTGCTTAATGCAGCTGGTGGCCACACCAGATACTGACTGTTACTTTTGATTTGGATCCCCCCCTTTGTTCAGGGACACATTATTCCATTTCTGTTAGTCACATTTTGTCACGACTTCTACGAAGTCGGTCCCTCTCCTTATTCGGGCGGCGTTCGGCGGTCGACGTCACTGGCTTTCTAGCTATCGCTGATCCACTTTTCATTTTCCATTTGTTTTGTCTTTGTTTTCAACACATCTGGTTTCTATTCCCCAATTACATGTTCATTATTTAACCCTCTGTTTCCCCCATGTTTGTGTGTGTGTTTATTATAATGTTCAGGTCATTAATTGGCTGGTATTGTTCACCGGGTTCATTATTTACGCCTGTTATTTACGAGTATTTGTTTTATACTGGTGCTGTTCATGGAATAAATGACCTTGTACACTCATCTCTGCTCTCCTACGCCTGATTCCATGAACTAGTTACCCACAGCCTGACAGAAACACACACATCAAATGGAGTCAGCAGGAGCAGTTACCCCGGTACTAGGGGTTGAGGAGCACATCCAGCAGCATGAGGCGATGCTACAACATCTCGGCACTGCCATGGATCGCATTCTACAGACGATGGAGCACTGGGAGAGAAGAGGAGTTCCTCCAGTGCCTCCACCATACCACCATGGACACCACTGATCACCCCTCCGTCACCCGGTTCCAGTGGGATTTGGCTCTCCCTTCTGAGGGAGTACGATGGGAAGGCAGCGGGATGTCAGGGTTTCCTACTCCAACTGGAACTCTACCTGGCGACCGTGCACCCGGCTCCTTTGGGCCGCGAGAGCGTGTCCGCCCTCGTCTCCTGTCTCCCAGGGAAAGCCCTGGATTGGGGCAATGCCGTATGGGAGGAAGGAGGAGCGGTGCTGGACCAATTCGAGGATTTCACCCTCCGCTCCAGGGCAGTCTTTGACCACCCGCCTGAGGGTAGAGCAGCGGGAATTGGCCTGTAGGGACACAACTCTGACCTTCGACCAGTTGATGGACATGTCCATAAGGTTGGATAACCTGCTGGCTACCTGCGGACGTCCAGATCAGGGTCTGTTGATTCCATCCCCCAGCACCACCGCTCCGATGCCCATGGAGCTGGGAGGTGCTGGTATTAGGGTGACCGGAGGAGGGGCCGATCCATGCACCATCTGTGGCCGCAGAGGGCACACTGCCGGTCGGTGCAGGGGAGGTTCCTCTAGGAGTCGAGGCAGCAGGCAGGGCACTCTCGTGTCACCCCAGTTGATTCGGTACCAGGCTCACCCAGAGCCCCCTGTTGCTCACATGTTTTTGTTTATTAATTTTCCTGAGTTTTCACTGCATTCCCAGCATAAGGCGCTCGTAGATTCAGGCGCAGCTGGGAATTTTATTGACAGATCATTTGCCCATAGTTTAGGGATTCCCATTGTTCCTGTGGATTTGCCTTTCCCTGTGCATTAGGGTCAGGGCTAATTACGGAGGCCATCGCTCCGCTGGGCATGGTTACGCAGGAGGGTCACAAGGATTATTGATTCTTCTGTGTTTCCCGTGGTGCTGGGCCTACCCTGGTTGGCCTTTCATGACCCCATTATTTCGTGGCAATAGAGGGCTCTCACAGGGTGGTCACGAAAGTGCTTGGGGAGGTGTTTAGTGGTTTCCGTCGGTGCTACTACGGTGAAAAGTCCAGACCAGGTCTCCACCGTGCTCATCCCCTCTGAATACGCTGATTTTGGCTCTCAATTACCACCCCATCGACGGGGGGAATGTGCGATAAATCTCCTGGTAGATGCAGCACTTCCCAGGAGTCACGTGTATCCCCTGTTGCAAGAGGAGACAGCGGCTATGCAAACATATGTCTCCGAATCCCTGGGGCAGGGGTACATTCGGCCCTCCACTTCACCTGCCTCCTCCTTATTTTTTGTGAAGAAGAAGGATGGAGGTCTGCGCCAGTGTATTGACTATCGAGGCATCAACCAAATCACTGTGAGGTACAGTTACCCGCTGCCTCTCATAGTCAGTGTGACAGAGTCATTGCATGGGGCGTGCTTCTTCACAAAATTAGATATCAGGAGCGCTTACAACCTGGTGCGTATCCGGGAGGGGGACGAGTGGAAGACGGCATTTAGTACCACCTCAGAGCACTGTGAGTACCTCGTCATGCCGTACGGGTTGATGAATGCTCCATCAGCCTTCCAGGCCTTTGTAGACGAGATTTTCCGGGACCAGGGTGTAGTGGTGTATATCGCCAACATTCTGATATACTCCGCTACACGGGCCGAGCATGTGTCCTTGGTCGACTGTTGGAGCATGACCTGTACGTCAAGGCTGAGAAATGCCTTTTTTCAACAGTCCGTCTCCTTCCCAGGGTACTGCATTTCCACTTCAGGGGTGGAGATGGAGAGTGACCGCATTTCAGCAGTGCCTAATTGACCGACTCCCAGCACGGTTTTTAGGGTTTGCCTACTACTACCGGAAGTTTATCCGAGGTTTTGGTCAGGTAGCGGCTACCATTACCTCACTGCTGAAGGGGGGACCGGTGCGTTTGCATTGGTTGGCTGGGGTGGACAGGGCTTTTGGTCACCTAAAGGCTCTGTTTACCTCGGCTCCCGTGCTGGCTCATCCTGATCCCTCCTTAGCGTTCATAGTGGAGGTGGACGTGTCCAAGGCTGGGACAGAAGCCGTGCTCTCTCAGCGCTCCAGTACGCCACCAAAGCTCCGCCCCTGTGCCTTCTTTTCGAAGAAGCTCAGCCTGGCGATGCGAAACTATGACGTGGGGGACCGGGAGCTGTTGGCTCTCGTCAAGGCCTTGAAGGCGTGGAGACATTGGCTTGAGGGGGCTAAACACCCTTTTCTCATCTGGACCGACCACCGCAATCTGGAGTACATCCTGGCGGCGAGGAGACTGAACCCTCGCCAGGCAACGTGGGCCATGTTCTTTAGCCGTGTTGTTTTCCCCCTGTCATACAGACCAGGTTCCCAGAACACTAAGGCAGACACACTGTCCCGGATGTATGACACAGAGGAGCGGCCCATGGATCCCACTCCCATAATTCCGGCCTCTTGCCTGGTGGCACCGGTAGTGTGGGAGCTGGATGCGAACATCGAGTAGGCGTTACATATTGAGCCCACTCCCCCCCAATGTCCAGCTGGGTGTCTGTAGGTTCCGTCTGCTGTCCGCGACCGTTTGATCTATTGGGCCCATACATCACCCTCCTCTGGTCATCCGGGCATCGGTCGGACAGTGTGCTGTCTTAGTGGGAAGTACTGGTGATCCACTTTAGCTAAGGACGTGAGGGTTTATATCTCCTCCTGCTCGGTGTGCACCCAGTGCAAGGTCCCTAGGCATTTGCCCAGAGGGAAGTTACAACCCTTACCCGTTCCACAATGGCCATGGTCGCACCTGTCGGTGGATTTCCTAACGGATCTTCCTCCATCACTGGGTAACACCACGATCCTTGTCGTTGTGGATCGGTTTTCTAAGTCCTGTCATCTCCTCCCTTTGCCCGGTCTCCCTACGGCCCTACAGACTGCGGAGGCCCTGTTTACACACGTCTTCCAGCACTACGGGGTGCTTGAAGACATAGATCTGATCGAGGTCCCCAGTTCACGTCAAAGGTCTGGAGGGCGTTCATGGAACGTCTGGGGGTCTTGGTCAGCCTTACCTCGGGATTCGAGGTGTCGGGCGAGGGGCCTTCAGTACCTCGTGGAGTGGGAGGGGTACGGTCCGGAGGAGAGATGCTGGGTGCCGGTGGAGGACGTATTGGACCTCTCGATGCTGCTGGAGTTCCACCGTCTCCATCTGGATCACCTGGTGCGTAGAACTGGCACAGGACTTACCAGGCTGGGCAGACGCACCAGAGACACAGTGCGCAGAGCCGGCGCAGGATATCCTGGGCCGAAGAGATGCACCAGAGACCAGGAGGGCTGAGCTGGCACAATCCGTCCTGGCTGAATGCCCACTCTAGCATGGCAGATGCGGGGAGCTGGCACAGAGCGTACCGGGCTGTGGATGCGTACCGGAGACACAGTACGTGTAGCCGCAAAGCATGGTGCCTGAAGGGTCACATGCTCCTCAAAGCGACTGTCTTGCTCCAGACTCCAACCCCTCCAAACCCTTTCGTCCCTCTCCACTGCCAACCACTCCTCGCTCAAACGGTCCAATAATTCCTCCTCGGTCTCGGACTCACCCCTCAGCACCGACGCCCAGGTCATCTGCCCCCCCCCCCCCCAAAATGTTTTGTTGGGGCTGCCTCTCGGGTTTCCATTGTGTCCTCTCCTCCTGACCACGCTGTTCGGTTCATTTGTGGTGGGATCTTCTGTTACGTCCGTTGTTGGAATGAGACCAGGGTGCAACATGGTAAGCATACATCTTTCTTTATTTTGATGAACACCCAAAAAACAACAAAAGATAAATGAACGTAAAGTTCTACATGCTATACAGCAACTAACAAAATCAAGATCCCACAACTGAAGGTGGGAAAAAGGCTGCCTAAGTATGATCCCCAATCAGAGACAACGATAAACACCTGCCTCTGATTGGGAACCATACCAGGCCAACAAAGAAATAGAAACCTAGATTTGCCCACCCAAGTCACACCCTGACCTAACCAAATAGAGAATAGAAAAAGGCTCTCTAAGGTCAGAGCGTGACAAGGTTAGAATAAAATAAACACTGGGGGAGAGAAGTTTACAACTCAGAACCATATAGTTCTTGATCAAATATTTAAGTTTTTTTGTGTGTGCTGAGGAATTCAAAAATATTAAAATTCTTGCTGAAGCCTTTGTTAAAGCCGTTGCTCGGACAGTTTATAGGTGGAGAAGGGAGATGCATTGAGTTTCTGCCATTTTGAATGTTTATTAAGTAGTAATTATTGCTCACAGCAACATATTCCATGCAGTAGTCTACTTCTCTATGAACACGTCATAGCCATCTGAATGATCTTTCTCACCACTCTAAGTATTGCTGTGCAGATCAAGTCATTCATATGCTGTGCCTTCGTTTTCTATCCTTCTTCTAGGTCCATCTGGGTTAAATAGTTAACAGTGAATGAACGGCTTGCATCATCTTTCTATCAGAAGACACACGGACTGCTATAGAGGTTACAGATTATTTCTATGATGTGTTCTGAAGTGCAGCTGCTGTTGTAACATAACTGATCTGATCTAGCATGAGTACCAGAGGACTCCATCACATTGTACTGTGTTTGGAAGGACTGTTAGTTTATAAACTAGCTCAGAGGACTCCATCACATTGTACTGTGTTTGGAAGGCCTGTTTGTTTCTGAACTGTCTCAGAGGACTCCATCACATTGTACTGTGTTTGGAAGGCCTGTTTGTTTCTGAACAGTTTCAGAGGACTCCATCACATTGTACTGTGTTTGGAAGGCCTGTTTGTTCCTGAACAGTTTCAGAGGACTCCATCACATTGTACTGTGTTTGGAAGGCCTGTTTGTTTCTGAACAGTTTCAGAGGACTCCATCACATTGTACTGTGTTTGGAAGGCCTGTTTGTTCCTGAACAGGCTCAGAGGACTCCATCACATTGTACTGTGTTTGGAAGGCCTGTTTGTTTCTGAACAGTTTCAGAGGACTCCATCACATTGTACTGTGTTTGGAAGGCCTGTGTGGTCCTGAACAGGCTCAGAGGACTCCATCACATTGTACTGTGTTTGGAAGGCCTGTTTGTTTCTGAACAGGCTCAGAGGACTCCATCACATTGTACTGTGTTTGGAAGGCCTGTTTGTTCCTGAACAGGCTCAGAGGACTCCATCACATTGTACTGTGTTTGGAAGGCCTGTTTGTTCCTGAACAGGCTCAGAGGACTCCATCACATTGTACTGTGTTTGGAAGGCCTGTTTGTTCCTGAACAGGCTCAGAGGACTCCATCACATTGTACTGTGTTTGGAAGGCCTGTTTGTTTCTGAACAGGCTCAGAGGACTCCATCACATTGTACTGTGTTTGGAAGGCCTGTTTGTTCCTGAACAGGCTCAGAGGACTCCATCACATTGTACTGTGTTTGGAAGGCCTGTTTGTTCCTGAACAGGCTCAGAGGACTCCATCACATTGTACTGTGTTTGGAAGGCCTGTTTGTTCCTGAACAGGCTCAGAGGACTCCATCACATTGTACTGTGTTTGGAAGGCCTGTTTGTTCCTGAACAGGCTCAGAGGACTCCATCACATTGTACTGTGTTTGGAAGGCCTGTTTGTTTCTGAACTGTCTCAGAGGACTCCATCACATTGTACTGTGTTTGGAAGGCCTGTTTGTTTCTGAACAGTTTCAGAGGACTCCATCACATTGTACTGTGTTTGGAAGGCCTGTTTGTTTCTGAACAGTTTCAGAGGACTCCATCACATTGTACTGTGTTTGGAAGGACTGTTAGTTTATAAACTAGCTCAGAGGACTCCATAACATTGTACTGTGTTTGGAAGGCCTGTTTGTTCCTGAACAGGCTCAGAGGACTCCATCACATTGTACTGTGTTTGGAAGGCCTGTTTGTTTCTGAACAGGCTCAGAGGACTCCATCACATTGTACTGTGTTTGGAAGGCCTGTCTGGTCCTGAACAGGCTCAGAGGACTCCATCACATTGTACTGTGTTTGGAAGGCCTGTTTGTTCCTGAACAGGCTCAGAGGACTCCATCACATTGTACTGTGTTTGGAAGGCCTGTTTGTTCCTGATCAGGCTCAGATGACAGATGACAACAGCACATAGTGGCTGTGTGTGGACGGTCAGAGAACTTCCAGAACCACTACAGGTCTGAGTCCCAAATGGCACCCTATTCCCTATTTAGTGCACTACTTTTGACCAAGTCATGCACTATATAGGGAATGTGGTATCAATTGGCACGCAGCCTAAATAAGTAGGATGAAACTGGAGGAAAAGAGTTATTAATATGTTGATGTAAAAGAAACACTGGTCCACTTCACAAGGTTGCAAAAATCTGGTAACTTTCCTCAAATTCCCTGGTTTTCTAGAAAACCCAATTGGAACATTTCCAGAATCAGGATGGAATAGGAAATACTTTTGGAAACGTTACCAGATTTTTTGCAACCCTAACAAAGGCGAGACTTTGTGTGATTTGACTTGAACTAGTTAATTCACAAGTAAAAGATGGAGTGCTCTCCACTTGGGCCACTTATCAAAGGCAACTATAGACTTCTGTCCAGACGACATGCTTAGTTTCATACACCGCAGCCGATTTGGACCTGACAGGATAGCCCTGTTCCAACGTATGAAATGTACTACTGCCACTTTTGTCTACATAGCTCATAAAGTGCAACCACACATGCAAGGACAATGAGACCCCTTGTGAAAAGTAAGATGTTCGTAGAGGCCTCTGCCAATAGAAACAACAGTTGAGAGAAAAACAGTAGAAGGTTGTAAAAAGACATTCCCTCCCTCCGTGGTAAATCCATCCTTTCCTTGCTTCTCATGGTTTGTGTCAAAGGGCTGTTCAACAAACAATAATATGGTGATAAGGAGTTATATAGTTGACCTGCTCTTTCCCCTTTGAAAAATAAGGTCAGATTAGCATGTTTTGAAACTAGTAAGCATCCAAAATGGCACCCTATTCTCTATGTAGTGTAGTACTTTTGACCCGAGCCCATAGGGAAACAGGGTGCCATTTGGTAGGGAACAGGGTGCCATTTGGGACACAGAGAGTATAATCAAGTCATTGTTAATGTGATAAACTGCTTGAAGGAAGCTCAATAAGATTATGCTGCGTTCACTATGAGGGAAACTTCTAGTGACGTAAACCTATAGGTCTACAGTACTGTACATTATATACAAAGGGTTTTTTAAGGTACTTAATGGACGTTCATCATAGCATGCTTTGACAAGTTTACAGTTGAGAAATGGCATTTTCAGTCCCCTCAGACATTCAAGCAGTGTGAGTATATTCAGATATTCTATAGAGAAAACCACAGGTTGTAAAAATACAGATATACCTACTTTTGGGCTGAAGCTCCATTATAACTTCATTACCTAGACATTGGTGTCTGTGTAAAAACAGGATGTGGTAGGTGAGCTCTCAGCTAGATGTTTAATCTGGGCAAGAGATGGATGTGGTCACTAACTTTATATTATATGAGCTACTGACTTACTGGACCTGCTATTACACAAGGCTTTCGCTCTGACTGAGGGCACCATTCTGGAATAATACTGTTGACTGGAACTACCGGTTCATGTTTGATTGACTGATTAAGTTTATTAGATAATTAAAAGTAGAAGGCCGCTCAAGGAGACAACATTACACATGGAGACAACATTACAAATGGAGACAACATTATAAACGTAAAAGACTATTAAGGATAAAACACAATAAATACTGTTCGCTTTCTAAACGACACCTTTTGAACCATTATCCAGTTGTCATGACGTCCAGGCTCTTAATCACTCACACCCCCCTGTTACCATATCTCTGACAGGGATTCAAACCTGGGTCTCCTGCCCTCTGCAAGTCTGTGTTAGCACGCTGAGCTAAAGCCTTTAGCTCGGGGAGCCAACAGATATATTTTCAGGCAAGGTTATTACTCATAACATAAGCGTGGTTCCGAACCTCTGTTATACTTGCACTGTTAAAGAGAGGGATCTCTTTCCTCCCCTCTATCGCCATGCTCCACTCCTCTCATCTAAAATAAAATGAAAACGCTCTGATTTATTCTCCCCCAAAACCTTCCCTCTCTGGTCGTCTGGCGTTCCCCACCACAGCTGTGGAGTCCCCCTGGGCCCATAAATCTGAGCCCCTAAATCCTTACCTGGACCCAGTTCAGAAAGCATTCTCACTTCAGGAAGCTGGGGGGCGATCCGATCCCTAAGCTAGCCTTCAACCATATCGTACTGATATAAAAAAAAATATATCCCCTTGTTTTTCATGCAACAGAACAGACAGAATGTCTTCCAGTCCAAAGTAGACAAAGCTGCTAAAAGCGTTGGTTTCGTTCTTCCTTCTCTGTGCATTATGTTATTTGTTGTTGTAGCTGATCAGGATAATGATGTGCTGGCCCGTATGGAGCAGAAGCATCCAGGTCTTATTGCTCTCTGTCTCTGTCTCTGTCTCTGTCTCTCTCTCTGCCTCATGATTCTCAATGTTCTGTGTGTGGAGGAGCTGGATAGGAGGGAGGGGTAATGACGGCCCTCTGTTTATTTGTCTGGTTTTATTGCTCAGCCAGAGCATGGCAAGGACGCTGTCAGTCAAACGTTATTGCTGCTCAGCGGCTCTGCAGTGGATCATCCACAGACAGTGAAATAGTGGAAGTGGTTATGGGACTCTGCTCACCTGTTATTGAAAAGTCAGAGATTGGAAATTGGCCATGGATTTTCTACTGAATTGGACCCCCCCAAAATAATGTTTTGTTTTTGATTTTTTGCCGTGAATCAATCTGTGTGAAACTGCATCGTGTCTACAGCAACAAGCCCGCTCTCACATCTGGTCATCAGTTCTCACAGGATAGACTTAGTGATACCAGACCTGCTGTTATCGGAGCACTGGGAAGAGGCCTGTTGCAGTCATTCACACTTACTTATTCTAAGTAAGTCATGACATAGGCTCCACTTCAGTGGCCGTAACAGTGGCTTGCAGAACACTTCTCAACCCTGCTGTCTCCTCATTCTCCTCCCGTTGTCCTTCCTCAACACTTCTCAACCATGCTGTCTCCTCATTCTCCTCCCGTTGTCCTTCCTCAACACTTCTCAACCCTGCTGTCTCCTCATTCTCCTCCCGTTGTCCTTCCTCAACACTTCTCAATCCTGCTGTCTCCTCATTCTCCTCCCGTTGTCCTTCCTCAACACTTCTCAACCATGCTGTCTCCTCATTCTCCTCCCGTTGTCCTTCCTCAACACTTCTCAACCCTGCTGTCTCCTCATTCTCCTCCCGTTGTCCTTCCTCAACACTTCTCAACCCTGCTGTCTCCTCATTCTCCTCCCGTCGTCCTTCCTCAACACTTCTCAACCCTGCTGTCTCCTCATTCTCCTCCCGTCGTCCTTCCTCAACACTTCTCAACCCTGCTGTCTCCTCATTCTCCTCCCGTCGTCCTTCCTCAACACTTCTCAACCCTGCTGTCTCCTCATTCTCCTCCCCAATCATGATTTCTCTCTTGTTGCATCTCTGTTTCCCTTCACCATCACTCAGTACACCAACTATGGGCCCTGGTCAAAAGTAGTCCACTATATAGTGTGTGTCGGGATACAGCCCCACCCCTCCTGTACAGTAAATGTTTTCATTCAATTGCCCCTCCTTGTTGTTCACAACAAGGTTCCATTCCCTGTCACAAGGGAATTTATGGCTGATTTAAGATGAACTCTTCAACCCTGTTATGGTCAACCCCGTTACTTTATTTGGCATTCAATAGGCACTTACTATAGTCATTTATTATTTAACCTCTTGAGATGGGAAAACATGTTTTTTATTAACTTATTAAGTTTCTCGACATGACAGAATGTTAAAATTAGGGGAACTAAAATATACCGAAAAGAGACTCATTTTGTGGAACGACCAAGGCTGGTCATCAAGCATCTATTACTAAACAGCCATTTTTACATATATTTTGTAGAATTATATTGAGATAATGAAGTAAAATCTATTTACTAGTTTTGAGCTGAAAATACATCAAGATAATCTGTTTTGCTTTAAGATATTCAGACTTATTTCAAGCCTTTTTTAAGTTAAAATAAGGAAAAATCTGCCAGTGCACTAAGATCATTTGTTTTGTTAAGACATATTATTAAATATCTTGAAATAGGATCATTTATCATACCCCACTTGTATCAAGCCTTTTCTTGGGTTAAAATAAGCTAAATGATCTGTGTACTAAAATAATTTACATTAGATGTCAAGCCAATGCACACTGTAAAGCCCATGGAGAATAAGAGCACCCAGCTGCCCACTGCACTGAGGCTAGAAAACACTGTCAACACCGATAAATCCGCGATAATTGAGAATTTCAATAAGCATTTTTCTACAGCTGGCTATGCTTTCCACCTGGCTACCCCTACCCCAGTCAACAGCCCTGACCATCCTACCGATTCTCGACTTCGGCGATGTCATTTATAAAATAGCCTCCAACATTCTAATATGGATGCAGTCTATCACAGTGCCATCTGTTTTGTCACCGAAGCCCCATATACTACCCACCACTGCGACCTGTATGCTCTCGTTGGCTGGCCCTCGCTTCATACTCGTCGCCAGACCCACTGGCTCCAGGTCATCTACAAGTCTTTGCTAGGTAAAGCCCCGCCTTATCTCAGCTCACTGGTCACCATAGCAGCACCCACCCGTAGCACACGCTCCAGCAGGTATATCTCACTGGTCACCCCCAAAGCCAATTCTTCCTTTGGCTGCCTTTCCTTCCAGTTCTCTGCTGCCAATGACTGGAACGAACTGCAAAAACACTGAAGCTGGAGACTCATATCTCCCTCACTAGCTTTAAGCACCAGCTGTCAGAGCAGCTCACAGATCACTGCACCTGTACATAGCCCATCTGTAAATAGCCCACCCTACTACCTCATCCCCATACTGTATTTATTTATTTATCTTGCTCCTTTGCACCCCAGTATCTCTACTTGCACATTCATTTTCTGCACATTCTACCATTACAGTGTTTAATTGCTATATTGTAATTACTTCGCCACCATGGCCTATTTATTGCCTTACCTCTCTTATCCTACCTCATTTGCACTTGCTGTATATAGACTTTTTCTACTGTATTATTGACTGTATGTTTGTTTACTCCATGTGTAACTCTGTGTTGTTGTATATGTTGAACTGCTTTGCTTTATCTTGGCCAGGTCGTAGTTGCAAATGAGAACGTGTTCTCAACTAGCCTACCTGGTTAAATAAAGGTGTTCTCAACTAGCCTACCTGGTTAAATAAAGGTGTTCTCAACTAGCCTACCTGGTTAAATAAAGGTGTTCTCAACTAGCCTACCTGGTTAAATAAAGGTGTTCTCAACTAGCCTACCTGGTTAAATAAAGGTGTTCTCAACTAGCCAACCTGGTTAAATAAAGGTGTTCTCAACTAGCCTACCTGGTTAAATAAAGGTGTTCTCAACTAGCCTACCTGGTTAAATAAAGGTGTTCTCAACTAGCCTACCTGGTTAAATAAAGGTGTTCTCAACTAGCCTACCTGGTTAAATAAAGGTGTTCTCAACTAGCCTACCTGGTTAAATAAAGGTGTTCTCAACTAGCCTACCTGGTTAAATAAAGGTGTTCTCAACTAGCCTACCTGGTTAAATAAAGGTGTTCTCAACTAGCCTACCTGGTTAAATAAAGGTGTTCTCAACTAGCCTACCTGGTTAAATAAAGGTGTTCTCAACTAGCCTACCTGGTTAAATAAAGGTGTTCTCAACTAGCCTACCTGGTTAAATAAAGGTGTTCTCAACTAGCCTACCTGGTTAAATAAAGGTGTTCTCAACTAGCCTACCTGGTTAAATAAAGGTGTTCTCAACTAGCCTACCTGGTTAAATAAAGGTGTTCTCAACTAGCCTACCTGGTTAAATAAAGGTGTTCTCAACTAGCCTACCTGGTTAAATAAAGGTGTTCTCAACTAGCCTACCTGGTTAAATAAAGGTGTTCTCAACTAGCCTACCTGGTTAAATAAAGCAGAAAATTTTTTGAAGAGATATTTAGGTAAAATCAACATATTTTGCAGTGAAGGCCAACATCCAACAAGCAGAAAGCTCTGGCTGGAGAAACACAAGCCTATATAACTCATTCTAACAGTTCTCTTTAGTGTTATCTGAAAGTCAAGAGGATTATGATGCATGCATAGGCTGATCGTATCACTTCAGCAAGTTATAGGTTCATCAATCTAATTCAAAAAGATTGAGGGGAGGGTGAAATAGGGGTTATAATATTGAAGTAGTAGCCAATACTACAGTTCTGTAACTGCTATTCCAGTTGGACAGACAGTTCTGTGGTGGTGCTTGCCTCACAGCTGAGCTTGGTAACAGGAGCCCGCCAAGCGCATACCAATAATAAACTGACCACAGCAGCCTCTAGTAATGGAGGCTGGCATCCTTCATGAAAGGACAACAATGAAACAGTACATTTGTCTGTATTTTGGCATTAGACAAGCCTTCCTGAGCAGGCACATACCTGGACTGTTGAGTAACGGTCATAAAGAAGGGTCATTTTTCTGTTCAAGAATGAGGAAGTATGAATTATGGTATTTGGAGATTAAAACAGCAATTAAGGGATTCACTATCAAAACATTATGGCATGTGGGCTCTATATATATGTCACTAAGACGAGGGTAGACCAAACAAAACACATGAGCTCAGGGCAACAGGGCTGTAACACAGAGACTGATGTCAGGGTGGGCTATCATTGGAAGTTACATGTTATATGCTCAGATTAGCTGATTTACTAACTGGCAGGGGTCAGTGAGATGAGACAAAGAGAGAGGTGAACTCATATATGTAGTGTTGAGTAGACTGGAGAGAAATCAACATTCTAGTTAGCAGCTGTTAAAACACAAACTATTTCACCATGGTTACTAAGAGAAAGCCCACTAAGGTTGTAAAATAACATGTCATAAAAGTGTTTCAATTGTGGCCTGTGTGCTTGGTGCTGTATGCAGGGGCTGGTTGGATGGAGCCACTCTGGGATTGTAGATAAAATGACTTCTAGCCAAAGAGGGACATATTCAAATATCAGTTTGTTGAAGACAATTATTATTCTTTTTTAAAGATTTCCAAATATAGTTATCAAATATGGTGGTATATGATGAGCAAAATCAACATCATGCTTCCAGACTACTTTGGTGAGGCTATTTTGGCGAGTTCAGTATTTTGGAGAGTTCACTATTTAGCTGAGTCTATTTTGGCGAGTCTATTTTGATGAGTTCACTATTTTGGAGAGTTCACTATTTAGCTGAGTCTATTTTGGTGAGTTCACAATTTTGTTGAGTCTGTTTTGGTGAGATCACTATTTTGGTGAAGTTAGCCCATCACTTTGAGAGACACACCTGTGCTCTCATGCATTAGTTAATATGAGATATGTTGTTTCACCAAGCCATGCCAGTGCAAAGGTACTTTCAGCCTCTGGCTGCTTGTCATTCATTATTGGGCCAACGCAGCGTCTACTGAAAGGGTTGAACTGACTCTGACCCATCTATTTGGGGAGATTTGGCAATGAAATCAAAGTAAAACAGAGTAATACTACTACTACAGACCCTGAATAGGATTTTGGAGCAGGAGAATTGTTGAAGTTTACTTCCAGCTGTGATCCATTTGGACATTACGTGTAATTTATTTCTCCCCATTCATTAAGTCCTGCTCCTGCCACCTGAAATTCTAGAGATGGCTTTCAGGTTCGCAGATTTTGACGGTTCGTTTTAAGGTTAATTCTCTTACCACCTGTGCTGAGTCGTTCTAGAGCTTTCCCACTGTTCTCTGTCTTCAAACTACATACTACAACAGTAGTTCTGGCCCTGACCAGAGATAATAATTAAAATGGCAGCCTATAGTCAACATAATAAATTATTGAAAACATTCAAATGAGTCATAATGTGTTTAGAATGCTCAATAGCTGTTTCACAGTGATTTAACAAGACAAAAGAAAAAGTTGACTATGGGTCATCCAGGATGAAGGGTATTATAGTAGTGCACTATACGGAATAGAGAGCCATTTGGGAGGCAACCCATTACAGTGATACTCCTTCTGCTCAGTTATGTCCCTGTGTGAACAGTGTGTTATAGATGACCTACAGAGGGGATGGACATGGACATGCTACAACAACAGCCGCTACACTGAGTCTACAAAACATTAAGAACACCTGCTCTTTCCATGACGTAGACTGACCATGTGAATCCAGGTGAAAGCTATGATCCCTTATTAATGTCACCTGTTAAAATGACTTCAATCAGTGTAGATGAAGGGGAGGAGACAGGTTAAAGAAGGATTTTTAAGCCTTGAGACAATTGAGATATGGATTGTGTATGTGTGACAAAATATTGAAGTGCCTCTGAACGGGGTATGGTAGTAGGTGCCAGGTGCACCAGTTTGTGTGTGTGTCAAGAACTGCAACGGTCCTGGGTTTTGTCATGCTCAACTTTCCTGTGTGTATCAAGAATGGTCCACCACCCAAAGGACATCCAGCCAACTTGACACAACTGTGGGACGCATTGGAGTCAACATGGGCCAGCATGGAACCTTGTAGAGTCCATGCCCCGTCAAATTGAGGCTGTTCTGAGGCAAAATGGGTTGCAACTCAATTTTATTTATTTAATATTTATTTAACTTTTACTTAACCAGGTAGGCCAGTTGATAACAAGTTCTCATTTACAACTACGACCTGGCCAAGATAAAGCAAAGCAGTGCGCCACAAACAACAACACAGAGATTCACATAGAATAAACAAACGTACAGTCAGTAACACAACAGAACAACTCTATATACAGTGTGTGCAAATGTAGTAAGATTAGGGACGTAAGGTAATAAATGGACCGTAGTGGCAAAATAATTACAATTTAGCAATTAAACACTGGAGTGATAGATATGCAGAAGATGAATGTACAAGTAGAGATACTGGGGTGCAAAGGAGTGCGTCCCATATGGCACCCTATTCCATAGTGCACTATTTTGGTACATAACCTCTGCCTTCCCAGTACTGGTTACCTTTGGGAGATGGAAAAAAAGTTACCAAAATAAAACAATAGAGCCATTCCTCCCCTATTATATCATACTTTACCAAAATAAAACAATAGAGCCATTCCTCCCCCCTATTATATCATACATTACCAAAATAAAACAATAGAGCCATTCCTCCCCTATTATATCATACTTTACCAAAATAAAACAATAGAGCCATTCCTCCCCTATTATATCATACTTTACCAAAATAAAACAATAGAGCCATTCCTCCCCTATTATATCATACTTTACCAAAATAAAACAATAGAGCCATTCCTCCCCTATTATATCATACTTTACCAAAATAAAACAATAGAGCCATTCCTCCCCCCTATTATATCATACTTTACCAAAATAAAACATACATTAAAACCACTCTTTGTTTTGAATAGATAATTATTCCATGGAGATCTGTCAATTCCTTTTCTTCTGGTTCCATTTCCTTAGAAGTAAGAATGTTTTTATATCCTCATATTAGGCTGCATAATTATATTGATGTGAGTAAATCTGTTTGTGAGCACCAAACCTGCAGCCAAGAAGGAATATTTAGGCAAGTAAGATTTAGGAGAAACTCAACAGATTTGGATAGATCCAAAGTAAACAGTGCTGATGAAGTGAAATTTCCAGTCATCAAATTGTGCAGAGAGAGAGAGACAGAGAGACAGAGAGAGAGAGACAGAGAGAGAGAGAGACAGAGAGAGACAGAGAGAGACACAGAGAGAGCGAGAAAGTGAGAGACAGAGAGAGACAGAGAGGGAGAGAGACACAGAGAGAGAGAGAGAGAGAGAGACAGAGAGAGAGACAGAGAGAGAGAGACAGAGAGAGACAGAGAGAGACAGAGAGGGAGAGAGACAGAGAGGGAGAGAGACAGAGAGAGGGAGAGAGACAGAGAGAGGGAGAGAGACAGAGAGAGAGAGAGAGAGAGAGAGAGAGACAGAGAGAAAGTGAGTGAGAGAGAGAGAGAAAGTGAGTGAGAGAGAGAGAAAGTGAGTGAGAGAGAGAGAGAGAGAGAGAGAGAGAGAGACAGAGAGAAAGTGTGTGAGAGAGAGAGAGAGAGAGAGAGAGAGAGCATCTATAAGTCTATAAGAATAGTAACGGAAACTCAACTGTAAGTGAATTAGATATTTTCAGCGACAGACAGGTCAGAAATGAAAGAGGAGTAGAATGTAATCTGTCATTTGCCAAGGAGAGTAGATAGTGATATTTCTACCATGCTTTTGGTGATGTTCCACATGAGGGAGACATGTCTGCAGAACCCCCACCGATAACCATAGATCTGCAGGACATTTCAGCAAAGTTACACCAAGGGAAGAGGGTCAAAAGTTCACTTCAATACGAGATCCTTCCAGATTCTTACAGATGATACAATCAGTCTCTGTGGGCTGGATGGAGGGAGAGGGTGTTGGGGTGCTGTGGGCTGTGAGCTGCTCTGCTCCATGATTTCAGCTGAATAAACAGTGTATGTTCCACCGGTTTGGTCACAACTGGCACCCTTTACCCTATATAGTGCACTATGTTAGAACAGAGCGCCAATCAAAACTAGTGCACTATATAGGGAATAGGATGCCATTTGGGACACTACTCCAGTCTAAGCCATGTAGGGGTGGACCTGGACTTAAGGGCTTTGGCCTGTGCCTAACCTTTGTATTAATGCGCTTTAAACACCCTCATTTTATTGAATGTGAAAATATTAACGAAGAGGGTGAGGTACTTGCCTGAGGGGCATAAAGATTTGTTTAACTGGTACATATAGCTTAGGTGGATTTAAATGATTTCCACAAGTTTGACCCAGAGCCATATATACAGACTGGTTTGACCTAGTGCAGAACCCTGAGAGCCCTTCCCTGTACACTCTGAAGGAGAAAAGGGCCCCATAGGAGAACCCTTTTTGGTTCCAGTTAGAACCCTTTTTGGTTCAACATAAAACTATTTTGGGTTCCATGTAGAACCCTCTGTGGAAACGGTTCTACATGGAACTCAGAAGGGTTCTACCTGGAACCAGAAAACCCTTATAGGCTCTATAGAACACCTTTTTTTACCAAGAGTGTACCTGGTAACTCTGTTTTTAGGGTGAAATACAGTACGTGACAATGTCTCACTGATATGTTAACAATATGTTTGAACTATAGATTGTGGTTTCATAAAACAACACTTTTACA
Organism: Oncorhynchus kisutch; assembly: GCF_002021735.2. NCBI lineage: Eukaryota > Metazoa > Chordata > Actinopteri > Salmoniformes > Salmonidae > Oncorhynchus > Oncorhynchus kisutch. Next base: position 2,022,192 of record NW_022261979.1, on the reverse strand, counting down.
GTTTGGTTTGTCATAGTTAGTCAGTTAGTCAACAAAACTTGACTATACCTGTAACAGTTTAGAAATACCTGAATATCTGAAAATGCTAATTTTTCCCCTCATCAGAGTGAATTAACTTTCTCCCACAACTTTCAAGCCAAGGTAAATTTTCAGTAGTGGGGAAAATACATTCAACAACGCTCAAACTAGGCCCTTATTTCATCAGGTGATTGGTTTTCCTTCAGAGGCGTTAGTTTGTTGAGAATGAGGGACAGAGTTGTGTTTATTGTAATAACCATTTCTAGAACCTATAACTATTCAACGGGCTGAACCTCCATGGCAACCAGGGATCACATTGATTTACGTTCATGGTTGTCAATGCAGTCCCCATATGGACTATGGACAGGTCCAAACTGTCTCAGTCCCCATATGGACTATGGACAGGGCCAAACTGTCTCAGTCCCCATATGGACTATGGACAGGGCCAAACTGTCTCAGTCCCCTTATAGACTATGGACAGGGTCAGATTGTCTCAGTCCCCATATGGACTATGGACAGGGCCAGATTGTCTCAGTCCCCATATGGACTATGGACAGGGCCAAACTGTCTCAGTCATCATATGGACTATGGACAGGGCCAAACTGTCTCAGTCCCCATATGGACTATGGACAGGGCCAAACTGTCTCAGTCCCCATATGGACTATGGACAGGACCAAACTGTCTCAGTCCCCATATGGACTATGGACAGGGCCAGATTGTCTCAGTCCCCATATGGACTATGGACAGGGCCAGATTGTCTCAGTCACCATATGGACAGGGCCAGATTGTCTCAGTCACCATATGAACTATGGACAGGGCCAGATTGTCTCAGTCCCCATATGGACTATGGACAGGGCCAAACTGTCTCAGTCACCATATGGACTATGGACAGGGCCAAATTGTCTCAGTCCCCATATGGACAGGGCCAGATTGTCTCAGTCCCCATATGGACTATGGACAGGGCAAAACTGTCTCAGTCACCATATGGACTATGGACAGGGCCAAACTGTCTCAGTCCCCATATGGACTATGGACAGGGCCAAACTGTCTCAGTCACCATATGGACTATGGACAGGGCCAGATTGTCTCAGTCCCCATATGGACAGGGCCAGATTGTCTCAGTCCCCATATGGACTATGGACAGGGCCAAACTGTCTCAGTCACCATATGGACTATGGACAGGGCCAAACTGTCTCAGTCACCATATGGACAGGGCCAAACTGTCTCAGTCACCATATGGACTATGGACAGGGCGAAACTGTCTCAGTCACCATATGGACTATGGACAGGGCCAAACTGTCTCAGTCACCATATGGACAGGGCCAAACTGTCTCAGTCACCCTATGGACAGGGCCAACTGGTCTCAGTCACCATATGGACAGGGCCAAACTGTCTCAGTCACCATATGGACAGGGCCATATTGTCTCAATGCTTTGCATTCCTAATTAAAATTGGTCACAGGGTTGATTTGCCTGTTGGCCTGTAATTTGTTTAATGTTGTTTAATAAAAGTCTAAACCTCCGTTCCGTCTCGTCTGTCTCCTTAAACCTTTCATTATGGACTGTCTTAAAACTCAGGAGGATAGACTGGGCCGCCAGGAGAGACCATTCATTTTGGCTCGGGGAGCTAACGGACTTGGAGCCGTGAAAATGCGGCGTTTTATAAACAGTTGGCTCCCCAAATCAACAGATGCAGCGATATTTAACGGAGAGTTATTGAGCTTTAGCCATGACTGGTTTCCTAATGGGCCTCTCACCCTCATTGTTTATACTGACTTTAAGCTATAGCAAATGTTTCAATGTAGGATATTATTTAACTAGCTGGCAAATGTAAACCTTTATGTAAGCAATGTGGTATTGGAAAATGTATAAATAAAATGTCAAAGTAATGCTTTGACATTTTATATCATATCTGATTCATGTCCATCAGTCTTGAATTATCCGTATTCACTCTGCACCTACCAAATCATGGCTATTTAGATGTTTGCTTAGGTTGCTTAGAGTGACAGCTCAGTGCCCCTGAAAGTCGCAGTCGCGCACACACACACACACACACACACACACACACACACACACACACACACACACACACACACACACACACATACACACATACACACATACATACATACATACATACATACATACATACATACATACACGCACGCACGCACGCACGCACGCACATACTACCAGTCCCAGACAAATATTCCCTGTGAATTTGGAGTGGGACTTGGATTTGACACATTAATTTAACAAGTGCCTCATTTCAATATACAATTTGTGTAATGAAGTTTAAATATCAAGAAATACAGTCTGGGCCTGTTACTACAGCTGCACTGTTTCGGAAAACTATTATTTGTGGTTTATTAAATAGAAAATAAATAAATTCCCATACAAATGACAAACAAAGCCTCTATCCACACAGAGACTACAACTCTATCCACACAGAGACTACAACTCTATCCACACAGAGACTACAACTCTATCCACACAGAGACTACAACTCCATGTCCTAAACTAGCTCATTAGACAGCATTCAAACACACCGCAATATTTTACTACAAACATCAGACAAAATACTCTCATGCCAAATTGACTGGGAGAAGGGTGGTCCAAAATAGGGGAGGGTTGTGTAGTTTTTGGAGGGCACAGGGGAGGGTTGTGTAGTTTTTGGAGGGCACAGGGGAGGGTTGTGTAGTTTTTGGAGGGCACAGGGGAGGGTTGTGTAGTTTTTGGGGGGCACAGGGGAGGGTTGTGTAGTTTTTGGGGGGCACAGGGGAGGGTTGTGTAGTTTTTGGGGGGCACAGGGGAGGGTTGTGTAGTTTTTGGAGGGCACAGGGGAGGGTTGTGTAGTTTTTGGAGGGCACAGGGGACGGTTGTGTAGTTTTTTGGGGGCACAGGGGAGGGTTGTGTAGTTTTGGGTGGCACAGGAGAGGGTTGTGTAGTTTTTGGGGGGCACAGGGGAGGGTTGTATAGTTTTGGGTGGCACAGGGGAGGGTTGTATAGTTTTGGGTGGCACAGGGGAGGGTTGTGTAGTTTTGGGGGGGCACAGGGGAGGGTTGTGTAGTTTTCCCAGGTTTACATTTGCTCTTCTGCTCGTATTTTCCCTATTAACAATGGCTTGACTTACTTTTGATATTACCCTAATAAAGTTTAGAAACAGTTGTGAATGTTTGTTATGGTGTGGCTATTGCTAAGCTTTAGCTACTGCAGGTCTACGATATGAAGGCAGTGCACCCTGTCACTCCAACTGACTCTGACAGTTGAACTTGAGGTGAGCAAGACTGTTTCAAACATACCAGAGTTACAGTGCCTTCGAAAAATATTCAGACCCGTTGACCTTTTCCACATTTTGTTACGTTACAGCTTTATTCTAAAATGGATTACATTTTAAAACATCCTCAGTAATCTACACACAATACCCCATAATGACAAAGCGAAAACAAACAACCCTTTGCTCTGAGACTCGAAATTGAGCTCAGGTGCATCCGGTTTACATTGATCCTCCTTGAGATGTTTCTACAACTTGATTGGAGTCCATCTGTGGTAAATTCAATTGATTGGACATGATTTAGAAAAGCACACACCTGTCAATATAAGGTCCCACAGTTGACAGTGCATGTCAGAGCAAAAAACCAAGCCATGAGGTCGAAGGAATTGTCCGTAGAACTCTGAGACAGGATTGTGTTGAGAAACAGATCTGGGGAAGGGTACCAAAACATTTCTGCAGCATTGAAGGTCCCCAACAACACAGTGGCCTCCATCATTCTTAAATGGAAGATGTTTGGAACCAACAAGACTCTTCCTAGATCTGGCCGCCCGGCCAAACTGAGCAATCGGGGGAGAAAGGCCTTGGTCAGGGAGTTGACCAAGAACCTGATGGTCACTCTGACAGAGCTCTAGAGTTCCTTTGTGGAGGTGGGCGAACTTTATAGAAGGACAACCATCTCTGCAGCACTCCACCAATCAGGCCTTTACGGTAGAGTGGTCAGACGGAAGCCACTCCTCAGTAAAAGGCACATGACAGGCCGCTTGGAGTTTGCCAAAAAGCACCTAATGACTCTCAGATCATGAAAAACAAGATTATCTGGTGTGATGAAACCAAGATTGATGGTCTGATGAAACCAAGCATCACGTCTGGATGAAACCTGGCACCATCCCTATGGTGAAGCACATGGTGGTGGCATGCTGTGGGGATGTTTTTCAGCAGCAGGGACTGGGAGACTAGTCAGAATCAAGGCAAAGATTAATGGAGCAAAGTACAGAGCGATCCTTGATGATAACCTGCTCCAGAGAGCTCAGGATCTCAGACTGGGGGCGAAGGTTCACCTTCCAACAGGATAACGACCCTAAGCACACAGCCAAGACAACGCAGGAGTGGCTAAGGGACAAGTCTCTGAATGTCAAATCAAATCAAATGTTATTTGTCACATACATACACATGGTTAGCAGATGTTAGCAGATGTTAATGCGAGTGTAGCGAAATGCTTGTGCTTCTAGTTCCGACAATACAGTAATAACCGAATGTCCTTGAGTGGCCCAGCCAGAGTGGCCCAGCCAGAGCCCGGTATTGAACCAGATCAAACATCTCTGGAGAGACCTGAAAATAGCTGTGCAGCAAATGCTCCCCATCCATCCTGACAGAGCTTGAGAGGATCTGCAGAGAACAATGGGAGAAACTCTCCAAATACAGCTGTGTGTCACGCCCTGACCTTAGAGAGCCATTTATTTCTGGGTCAGGGTGTGATGTGGAGTGGGCATTCTATGTTTTGTTTTTCTATGATTTTGTATTTCTATGTTTTGGCCGGGTATGGTTCTCAATCAGGGACAGCTGTCTATCGTTGTCTCTGATTGGGAACCCACACTTTGGTAGCCTTTTCCCATCCTTTTAGTGTGGGAAGTTAACTTTGATTGTGGCACATAGCCCTTAAGCTTCACGGTTGTTTTGTATTGTTTTTTGTCGGCGTCATTTCTAATAAAGGGTATATGTGCGCTAACCACGCTGCGCCATGGTCCTCTTCATTCGACGGCCGTGACACTGTGCCAAGCTTGTAGTCAGACCCAAGAAGACTCGATGCTTACTGTGTAAAGGGTCTGAATATTTATGTAAATGTAATATTTCAGTTTTTTTTATTTATAAATTAACAAAATATTCAAAAAAACTATTTTTGCATTGTCATTATGGGGTATTGTGATGTCATTATGGGGTATTGTGATGTCATTATGGGGTATTGTGATGTCATTATGGGGTATTGTGTGTAGATTGATGAGGATTTTTTATTTATTCAATCCATTTCAGAATATTTTTTTACCTGAGAAATAAAATCAATCAATCCAAACTGTGCAGCAGCCAATTGATGAATGGAAAGAGATATCTGTTACAAAACAGCATAATGTTTAATGACATTCGTAGATTGTGAAGCCAAGCCTTCGATACTGAGTAAGTCTACAAGGTAGGGAAGGATGTATTCTCTGTTTGTAGAGATTGACATATCTACAGTGTGAATAGTCAATCTATTGTGGTGTTGAAAATGCAAACCATGATATTGAAGTGCCCGAAGATGGTATGCTTTGTTTATTGGTTGTGTGGTGCATTGGCACAGAAACCTGTTTTGTGTTAAGTTCATTGCATTTATTTTATATAATTATAAATATGGCATAAAAATGTTGAAAATTGAATTTCCCCCTAGCTGATCATTGTCTGCTGCCGGATCTGATTGTACTGTAATGAAATAGGCAGGGAGAGTGAGCTCGTCTGTGGTGGTCGGCGAACCTTCAACCTTCTTGCACGTATCCCTGTGTGGCATCAACTGTACCATGAAACCATGCTGAAGTAGCAAAGTGGATATCCACGGTTATAAACACAGGGTCGCTACAGGGATTGTTATTTCTGGTCATAAACATTATTTTGAGTAAATTTTATGAGCGTGTTCAATTTATTTTACAGTACAAGGGGAGGGTCATGTGAAAATATTTCTAACTTTGGGGAGAGGGGTGCATTTCTTTCAATGACACCTTGAATTGGACCAGTCCCCCCCAGTAAATTGTTGGGTTGGGTTTAGTTCATGCTGATGAATTATTATGATAGACTTGTGCCACATTGAATAGAAGAAGTCATGGGATGTAATATCACATGCGTCCTGTTTGACTTTCAACAGCACTTATAGTTGAGGAAGAGAGAAAGTAATTACATTCACCATGCCTAAAACAATATGACTCATCTTTATCTCGACAGAGCATCCCAAATGGCATCCTACCCCTATATAGTGCACTACTTTTGACCAGAGCCCTATGGGGAATAGGGGGGATAAAGGGAATAGGGTGCCATTGAGGACGGATCCCTAATAGTTGACAAAGAGAGGAAGTAAGTTGTGTTTATTTAACATGAGTATAGCAAGATTTTATCTTGATAGATATGGCATTGCACCTTTAACAGAGGCAAATGTGATTCACTATACTCATAATGAAGCCCTAGATTGATCTGCCTCTCCAATTTCCAAAGGCTTCAAGAAAGAACGGCAGTTTCATTATGAGTTCCACAGAATGTTGCTAGTCTATGCCTTGACTATTGGCCTACCTTGATCCAAATTTCCTTGACCATAAACCATGTTTTTCCCCCTCTCTTCTCTTGGAGCGACCATGATGCCATGATCTTTTTCATTTGAAGAGTGGTGCTGATGTTGTCATCACTAAGAACTTATTGAAAACATTTGTCAGGTTGTGCTGGTGTTTTTGCAGGTGACAGTAATGGTACAGCACATGCCTCCGCCTCTCGCTGGAGTGCACTGGAAGCAGGTAAATATAGGAGCCTTGTCCAACTGACTGGCTCCCCCTAGTGCAGTTTTCTAGGTTTTGTCCAAGTCCCAGTGGCTTGTTGTTAATGTTATTACCGTCAGCAAGAGATGTCAAATAGCCAAGATGGTACAGCAGGCTGCTGAGGGGAGGACGGCTCATAACAATGGCTGGAACCAAATGGAAACCAAGGATTTGATGTATTTGATACTATTCCACCTGTTCTGCTCCAGCCGTTACCACGAGCCCGTTCTTGTCAAATCAAATCAAATCAAATGTTTTATTTGTCACATACACATGGTTAGCAGATGTTAATGCGAGTGTAGCGAAATGCTTGTGCTTCTAGTTCCGACAATGCAGTAATAACCAACAAGTATACACAGTGTAAGGGGATAAAGAATATGTACTTAAGGATATATGAATGAGTGATGGTACAGAGCAGCATAGGCAAGATACAGTAGATGATATCGAGTACAGTATATACATATGAGATGAGTATGTAAACAAAGTGGCATAGTTAAAGTGGCTAGTGATACATGTATTACATAAGGATGCAGTCGATGATATAGAGTGCAGTATATACGTATGCATATGAGAAGAATAATGTAGGGTATGTAACATTATATAAGGTAGCATTGTTTAAAGTGGCTAGTGATATATTTACATCATTTTCTATCAATTCCCATTATTAAAGTGGCTGGAGTTGAGTCAGTGTCATTGTCAGTGTGTTGGCAGCAGCCACTCAATGTTAGTGGTGGCTGTTTAACAGTCTGATGGCCTTGAGATAGAAGCTGTTTTTCAGTCTCTCGGTCCCAGCTTTGATGCACCTGTACTGACCTCGCCTTCTGGATGATAGCGGGGTGAACAGGCAGTGGCTCGGGTAGTTGATGTCCTTGATGATCTTTATGGCCTTCCTGTAACATCGGGTGGTGTAGGTGTCCTGGAGGGCAGGTAGTTTGCCCCCGGTGATGCGTTGTGCAGACCTAACTACCCTCTGGAGAGCCTTACGGTTGAGGGCGGAGCAGTTGCCGTACCAGGTGGTGATACAGCCCGACAGGATGCTCTCGATTGTGCATCTGTAGAAGTTTGTGAGTGCTTTTGGTGACAAGCCAAATTTCTTCAGCCTGCTGAGGTTGAAGAGGCGCTGCTGCGCCTTCTTCACGATGCTGTCTGTGTGAGTGGACCAATTCAGTTTGTCTGTGATGTGTATGCAGAGGAACTTAAAACTTGCTACGCTCTCCACTACTGTTCCATCGATGTGGATAGGGGGGTGTTCCCTCTGCTGTTTCCTGAAGTCCACAATCATCTCCTTAGTTTTGTTGACGTTGAGTGTGAGGTTATTTTCCTGACACCACACTCCAAGGGCCCTCACCTCCTCCCTGTAGGACGTCTCGTCGTTGTTGGTAATCAAGCCTACCACTGTTGTGTCGTCCGCAAACTTGATGATTGAGTTGGAGGCGTGCGTGGCCACGCAGTCGTGGGTGAACAGGGAGTACAGGAGAGGGCTCAGAACGCACCCTTGTGGGGCCCCAGTGTTGAGGATCAGCGGGGAGGAGATGTTGTTGCCTACCCTCACCACCTGGGGGCGGCCCGTCAGGAAGTCCAGTACCCAGTTGCACAGGGCGGGGTCGAGACCCAGGGTCTCGAGCTTGATGACGAGCTTGGAGGGTACTATGGTGTTGAATGCCGAGCTGTAGTCGATGAACAGCATTCTCACATAGGTATTCCTCTTGTCCAGATGGGTTAGGGCAGTGTGCAGTGTGGTTGAGATTGCATCGTCTGTGGACCTATTTGGGCGGTAAGCAAATTGGAGTGGGTCTAGGGTGTCAGGTAGGGTGGAGGTGATATGGTCCTTGACTAGTCTCTCAAAGCACTTCATGATGACGGATGTGAGTGCTACGGGGCGGTAGTCGTTTAGCTCAGTTACCTTAGCTTTCTTGGGAACAGGAACAATGGTGGCCCTCTTGAAGCATGTGGGAACAGCAGACTGGTATAGGGATTGATTGAATATGTCCGTAAACACACCGGCCAGCTGGTCTGCGCATGCTCTGAGGGCACGGCTGGGGATGCCGTCTGGGCCTGCAGCCTTGCGAGGGTTAACACGTTTAAATGTTTTACTCACCTCGGCTGCAGTGAAGGAGAGACCGCATGTTTTCGTTGCAGGTCGTGTCAGTGGCACTGTATTGTCCTCAAAGCGGGCCAAAAAGTTATTTAGTCTGCCTGGGAGCAAGACATCCTGGTCCGTGACTGGGCTGGATTTCTTCCTGTAGTCCGTGATTGACTGTAGACCCTGCCACATGCCTCTTGTGTCTGAGCAGTTGAATTGAGATTCTACTTTGTCTCTGTACTGACGCTTAGCTTGTTTGATAGCCTTGCGGAGGGAATAGCTGCACTGTTTGTATTCGGTCATGTTACCAGACACCTTGCCCTGATTAAAAGCAGTGGTTTGCGCTTTCAGTTCCACACGAATGCTGCCATCAATCCACGGTTTCTGGTTAGGGAATGTTTTAATCGTTGCTATGGGAACGACATCTTCAACGCACGTTCTAATGAACTCGCACACCGAATCAGCGTATTCGTCAATATTGTTATCTGACGCAAAACGAAACATGTCCCAGTCCACGTGATGGAAGCAGTCTTGGAGTGTGGAGTCAGCTTGGTCGGACCAGCGTTGGACAGACCTCAGCGTGGGAGCCTCTTGTTTTAGTTTCTGTCTGTAGGCAGGGATCAACAAAATGGAGTCGTGGTCAGCTTTTCCGAAAGGGGGGCGGGGCAGGGCCTTATATGCGTCGCGGAAGTTAGAGTAACAATGATCCAAGGTCTTTCCACCCCTGGTTGCGCAATCGATATGCTGATAAAATTTAGGGAGTCTTGTTTTCAGATTAGCCTTGTTAAAATCCCCAGCTACAATGAATGCAGCCTCCGGATAAATCGTTTCCAGTTTGCAGAGAGTTAAATAAAGTTCGTTCAGAGCCATCGATGTGTCTGCTTGGGGGGGGATATATACGGCTGTGATTATAATCGAAGAGAATTCTCTTGGTAGATAATGCGGTCTACATTTGATTGTGAGGAATTCTAAATCAGGTGAACAGAAGGATTTGAGTTCCTGTATGTTTCTTTCATCACACCATGTCACGTTAGCCATAAGGCATACGCCCCCGCCCCTCTTCTTACCAGAAAGATGTTTGTTTCTGTCGGCGCGATACGTGGAGAAACCCGTTGGCTGCACCGCCTCGGATAGCGTCTCTCCAGTGAGCCATGTTTCCGTGAAGCAAAGAACGTTGCAGTCTCTGATGTCCAGGTGACATCAACCTCCTGTGTAATCAAATCAATTAAAAAAATCTAATGAAATTGTATTAGTCACATGCGCCAAATACAACAGGTGTATCACCTTACAGTGAAATGCTTACTTACGAGCCTCTAACCTACAGTGCAGTTTTAAAAAATATGGATAAGAATAAGAGATAAAAGTAACAAGTAACTAAAGAGGAGCAGTAAAAAAATAACAACATATACAGGGGGATGCCGGTACAGAGTCAATGTGCAGGGGCACCGGTTAGTTGAGGTAGTATGTACATGTAGGTAGAGTTAATTAAAGTGACTATGCATAGATGACAACAGAGAGTGGCAGTGGTGTGGAGAGGGGAGGGGGGCAATGTGAATAGTCTGGGTAGCCTTTTGACTAGATGTTCAGGAGTCTTATGGCTTTGGGGTAGAAGCTGTTTAGAATCCTCTTGGACCTAGACTTGGCGCTCCGGTACAGCTTGCCGTGTATTAGCAGAGAGAACAGTCTATGACTAAGGTGGCTGGAGTCTTTGACCATTTTTAGGGCCTTCCTCTGACACCGCCTGGTATAGAGGTCCTGGATGGCAGGAAGCTTGGCCACAGTGATGTACTGGGCCATTCACACTACCCTCTGTAATGCCTTGCAACCAGTCAGGATGCTCCCAATGGTGCAGCTGTAGAACCTTCTGAATATCTGAGGACCCATGCCAAATCTTTTCAGTCAAATTGGAGTGGGTCTAGGGTTTCTGGGATAATGGTGTTGATGTGATCCATGACCAGCCTTTCAACGCACTTCATGGCTACAGAGGTGAGTGCTACGGGTCAGTAGTCATTTAGACAGGTTACTATAGTGCTCTTGGGCACAGGCACTATGGTGGTCTGCTTAAAACATGTTGGTATTACAGACTCGGACAGGGAAAGGTTGAAAATGTCAGTGAATACGCTTGCTGGTTGGTCAGCGCATGCCCGCAGTAATATGGCTAATATTGCTGTAATTGTTGGATAGAAAATAGAAATAGAATATAAAAACATAGATATTGAGATGTATCCAGTACACATTATCAAAGTATTTTAAGTCATGATGCATGACACAAAAACACATTACTTTCCTATGGCTATAAAGTTGCAAAAGTTACAGAAAAGTGATATCTCACGTACCTCGTGATATCCAGTCAGTGATCTATCACATGGATCAAAATCATTCAACCTGCTGAACTGCTGTCAAAGTCACGCCCACACTGACGACGCACATGATTAGGGGTGTTAACCTGCGATGCGTTGCAGTGGCGTAGAGCTAATCTAGCTACTGGATGCTAACAAGTCTCTCTCTTTATATTGAGGACAAATACGATATCACAGTGGAAGACAGTTAGTCAGCCAAGTATCGGACAATATACATCGCATCTTCACTGGATTACTGCGCGTGAGGAGATTCATCCTTGCATTTGTGTGTAACGTTAGCTAGCCTGCTTGCTAGTTAGTTAACATCCAGCTAGCCTGTCAGACGGGCTGTTTGAAAGGTGGGGAGCCTACTTTGCTGCATTTAACGACGCTCATCATTCCACATGGTCGCCGCTGGTATAAGGTTAACAGTATGGATGTTGTCAATATACTAGAATTGAATACGTGAAATGTCATCCACCCACATTGTCTATTGCTACAGGTGACCGCTAGCGAGCTCTGTTACAGAGCTTGCCCTTCTGTCTCAGTCCGAAACAGAGCTAGCTTGTTGTCACTTGTAGCAATAGACAAAATAGGTCGACGAGACTTCATGTATCCAAATTCAATTATAGCACATTGACAACAACCATACTATTAACCACTTACCTGCGCAGAACATGTGGAATAGCTAACTTAGCCACAGTAATATCCCAACCAAGAAAAACAAGTCTTGGTCTGACAAGGAAGTGCTGCACTTCTCTCTGACAGTTTTCAGGTTCAGGCTCGTTATGATTTGACAGCTAGTTAACAGTTGATTTACTTTGTCATGCACTGCAACGGTGTGTTGCAACTCAGTTTGTTTGTATCCAGCATAGGACATGTCATGTGGCTGTTTGCACTAGTCTTAAAGTTGCCACATAAAGTGACGCCACTGAGCTAGTCATGATGTTACTGAACATCATCGCCAGTGAGAGTATAATGGTGATTGCACCGTTTTAAGCACATGAATAATAATCACATTGTGTTGGTGTTCTCTCCATTTGCCCGACTTTTACCGTAGACTACATTTTTTGACATGTCAAACATGCATGTTTTCTCTCTTTGCAGTGTGGTGAAACCAGATGAACAAGTTTGAACCCTTTCTGACCACCAAATGAAATCCTAAATATCTCCAGTCCCAGCCTTCAGACAGGCACAATGGAAGAGTCAGATGTGGAGCGTGAGTGACCTCTATTCATAGTTGTGTGCTTAGGCCATTACCTCTTTTGATATTGGCTATCCCTTGCATGCTGTTTGGTGGTATGAATAGACCCCAGGTCTCTCATTTGTGTCTCACTCCTCCATGTCTATTCTGTATTCTCTCACTCCTCCTCCACGTCTATTCTGTGTTCTCTCACTCCTCTTCCATGTCTTCTCTCCCTGTCAGAGGTGACTCTGGCCCTGCTGGATTCAGCCAATGACAAGGACCCAGTGGTCAGGGAGCAGGTCAGGAAGTCCATACTGACCCTGGGGAAGCAGCAGCCTAACAAGGTCCTGTCCATGTGCCAGGACTACCTGGTCAAGCACCCTAAGGTCAGACACCACCACCACTACTACTGCCACTTACTGTTGATTAGAGAGACTGGAACACTATAATAGAAACTTGATGTGGCCCATGTTTGTAGGCTATCTGTGTCTGTATTTGTGTTGAGGTAGGCCAGCATTGAGCACCACCTATGTAAACATTGCTCTATGTTAACAATATTAATATAATATTTTTACTACCAAGACCCAAGAAAATTGTAATACCTACTGTGGCAGTCATATGTTTCCATTGTACCTGAATAACAGCATAGATTTCTAGTTCTGTTTTTGAGGTGTTGTTCCTCTTAATTTCAGCAATTTATCTGTCCTGTCAACATCCTTGATGTAACTTTCACTCTCAAAGCATGGGAAGTGGAGGTGTGACAGTGAAAGGGTTCTTAGATATGAGAAGGCTACTGTACTGTGTGACCATAGCCCTCTGATGCAAGTGCAATTTCAGACAGTACCAATGCTGCTCTGTGCTGCAGATTTCCTTACAATGCTGGAGAGATAAGGTTTTAGAGTTGTATTAGTCGTTTGCATGGGATACGCATGGTATACATCGTCCAATGAAATGCTTACTTGCAGGTTCCTTCTCGACAGTGCAACAACAATATGAAATAATAAAATATTGCATTAGGATGTGATATGTTCTAACATGAAGAAATAACACACCCTTCCAGAAGCTGGAGACCTTATCATCACTTCTCTGTTGACTGGGACTCTGCATGTGCTGCACCAATGATATGAATACAAAAGAGATTATGAAATGTACTGTATGGGAAAGACTTTTCATACAGGCCACTGTGTTGACATTAATGCATGTAGACTTAAGACCTGTGTTTTGAAGTGAATTACAATGTAAACTTCTTTCCTGCAGCTTATCGTTGGGCACAGAGTCGTCATACTGCAGACGATTGAGCTGATTGTGAAGACCAAGATAGACGATATCAGTTACCCGAAAATCAAAAGCATCATTTCTTTGGCCTCTGATGAAATGACCCGATCAAAGGTTAGATTGTTTCTGATGATTATTTGGTCTCATCTGAAATACAAAGTTGGTCATTAAATTTCTATGCTTTTAGCCTAATATTACATGGACTCTAGTTATTCTTCTGAGAATATACTTGATTTATCAGTGGTTATACTTTGTTCTAACATTTAGGCCATTGCATCAAGCTGAACACATGGATAGTATCTGTTAGTTTTTGTATTTACATGAAAACAATGGCCCAGGGTTTGATTCAACAGCTCAGTTTTCATGTTTTTACAGGATGTTGTACCTGATTGGCAACAGGCAGCCAGCAATATTCTGGTTGCTGTGGGCAACAAGTACATCAATGACATCATGGAGGAAATCCTCAGCAAGTTCCAGCCAGGGATCCTGCCTCATTTTTTTGTGGTCCAAACATTATCAAGTCTCTCTGAATCCAACGGTAGGCAAACACCAGACACAACGGTGTCAAGCACACTGTATAGAGCTGTCTAAATACTGAGGCTGCTCACATGTATCCTTTCTGTCTTGTCACCTAGCTTCCGAGAAGCAGTTTTTGTCTTTTTACAAAGACTATCCCCCTCAGTGTTTTCATATTGCTTAGAGATCTCTTGGCATTTTAAGAGAGGTAGAGTCTAACGTCTAATCTTACTTTTGTTGACAGTTTATGGTATGGTGCCATTTCTCAATGCCATCTTGGGTACCATGCTCCCAATGCTGGGCATGGCCAAGCAGGACAACATGAAGTGGGTGTTCTCCTCTGGTAGGACTAGATACTGTAGCGTTTTATTATTATTATTGTACATGGTTAAACATGTATTCCCAGACCCAGTTTATAGACCTTCCCTCCTTCTCCCAGCTCTGTCCCACTTCAGTGAGAGTATCCTGGAGTACCTAGCCAACCTGGACAAAGCTCCCGACCCGACGGTGAGAAAGGACACGTTCTCCAGCGAGATCTACGCAGCATACGACATCCTCTACTGCAGCTGGCTCCAGAGCAGGGAATCCAAGGTACACCACATTACATTAAGAGGAGCAGGAAACCTATTTATTTCTCCTAATTACATTTCTGTCTCAACGGTCCCTCTGTTGTAGGGATGTCTTGATGAATGCAACCCCTTAGACTGTGTGCTGGTATTTATAGGGAAGGGAGGAGAGGTCCACAGTCACAGCCAGGTCAATGACTGATATCAGATGAATAAAGACATTTAGGAGAGTTTCCTGGACAGATTTGCCTGGTTAATTCTCAGCAAGGTTATGCAGAAAGGTTTTCTTGTGGTTTCTGAGTAGAGGACATAATCACAGTACAGGTTGGTCTAGGCTTGTGGGCTAACAAATAGTCCCTTATCTGTAATCTGGTCATAACCAAAATGGAGGAATACAGAGTTTATGACATGATTAGCCACAGAGCAACTGCAGCATAACTGCTGCTCTCTTTATGTTTGAGAATGCCAGAAGTAACATGACTCCCCGTCTCTGAGTTGGTAAACAGATTTCTGCTTCAGTTACATGTGGACTCGGTTGATTCAATCTTTTTCCACTGATTGTATGTGTCCCAAATGGCATTGTATTACCTAAATCACGTGTCAAACTAATTCCATGGAGCGCCGAGTGTCTGCTGCTTTTCGCTCCTCCCCTGTACTTAATTGATGAATTAAGGTCACTAATTAGTAAACAACTCCTTACCTGGCTGTGTCTAGGTCTTGAGAGGAAAAAACAAAAACCTGCAGACACTAGGACTAACTGGTGTTTCTCTCTCTCTCTCTCTCTCTCTCTCTCTCCCTGGCTGTAGCTACGACTAACTGTGGTGTTTCTCTCTCTCTCTCTCTCTCCCTGGCTGTAGCTACGACTAACTGTGGTGTTTCTCTCTCTCTTTCTCTCTCCCTGGCTGTAGCTACGACTAACTGTGGTGTTTCTCTCTCTCTCTCCCTGGCTGTAGCTACGACTAACTGTGGTGTTTCTCTCTCTCTCTCTCTCTCTCTCTCTCCCTGGCTGTAGCTACGACTAACTGTGGTGTTTCTCTCTCTCTCTCTCTCCCTGGCTGTAGCTACGACTAACTGTGGTGTTTCTCTCTCTCTCTCTCCCTGGCTGTAGCTACGACTAACTGTGGTGTTTCTCTCTCTCTCTCCCTGGCTGTAGCTACGACTAACTGTGGTGTTTCTCTCTCTCTCTCCCTGGCTGTAGCTACGACTAACTGTGGTGTTTCTCTCTCTCTCTCCCTGGCTGTAGCTACGACTAACTGTGGTGTTTCTCTCTCTCTCTCCCTGGCTGTAGCTACGACTAACTGTGGTGTTTCTCTCTCTCTCTCCCTGGCTGTAGCTACGACTAACTGTGGTGTCTCTCTCTCTGTCTCTGTGTAGCTACGACTAACTGTGGTCTCTCTCTCCCTGGCTGGGGCCGTAGCTACGACTAACGGTGGCAGAAGCAGTGGGATCCATGAGTCACCTGATGGCCCATGATAAACTGGAGGAGCAGCTTCCCAAACTCATTCCCACAATCCTCTCCCTGTACAAGAAGAACACGGAGCATTACGTCATCAGTAAGGTAGGTCGGCCTCTAATGACCGCTGCTTGTGTTCTATACAGGGAATAAAGTGCTGTATGTGAGGCACCCAGAGAGTTCAGCAGTTTGCCTGGTCCAGATCTGTGTGTTTAATAGTTTAGCTAACTCTTCTGACCTGCCAGTGTCCTGTCAAACAGGTAGGGCCCCCGGGAGGTAGGGCTCCCCCAGGAGGTATGCTTGTCATGTTCTCACGCCAAGACGTCTGGTTGTCTTGGCATGACAATGGTAGTTAGCTGTGGAGTTGACTGAAGCACATACCGATTCAGACCAGGGTGCTCTGCAGTCTGCCACTATGGTATTTATGTTGATTGGGACTTGCATTTCTTCTTTAATGGAGTACTACTCTCCCAGTCATTCATCAGTCCTGTATCAGTATTTTAGTCTAAGTTTCCCAACACTGTCTGCTCTGCTCACTAATCAGCTCATGTTGTTTTCACCTCCCCTGCAGAGCCTGTGTCAAGTTCTGGATGCTTCTGTGAACATGGGCAGCAGAGTTCTGGAGACGCAGATCGACAGCCTGCTCACTACTCTAAACCAGCAGGTACGGCAAAGTGACAGTCCCCTGATGGCACAGTACAATGCAATGTTGAGGGAGCTAGCATGCAAGCATTTCACTGCACCGTTTATACATGCTGCACTCTGATGTAACTAATAACATTTGATTTGAAGGTACTTCCTTGAACACACAAAGCTTCTGGTCACTCCGCCTGGGCTGTTTGCACAATGTCAATAGGATGTTTTTCTGTATTTAGCATAGCTAGTAATACTAGAGACTGACTAAGGTTTCTCTATAACAGGATACATAATAAATCACTTCCTGTTGTAGTCACATGGTTTGTGACTCACCCTATGCGCCTTTGAAATTTCAAATTGGTTTGATTGCACTTAGGTCAACATCAATTAGACTGAATCAAGAACAAACTTCCTTTTCAATATGGATTGGTTGATTTGTATGAATAATGGTTAATGTACCTACATGTACAGTAATTCTCATTTTGCTCCCCCTCCAGGTTTGTGCACCTGTTGACTACAGCAACCCACTGACGGTGAAGAATCACAACGAGGTATTGAGATGCTTCAGCATTCTAGGTTGGTTGTCTGTTCTTCAATAATCCGTGTGTGTGTGTGTGTTGTTCTCTGGGTTTATTGGATTGAGAGGTCAGGGTTGTAGTCATTTAAGTGAATGTTGCAGATAGAAATGTGTTGAATAGAATTGACACGATTCCTAATTCTACATGACAATCACAACTGTTCTACCCAATCTATTTCTACTGGAAGGTTCTAGAACAGGCCCCTTGACCTGGTCTTTGTTAGACCAGTCAGTGGACCACTGTGTGGAGTTGTAATCCAGGAGTCATTTGCTGCCTGTTGGGGAGGGAGGGATTTAAGCAACAGTCCCCCTGCCACACAGAC
Source organism: Oncorhynchus kisutch (assembly GCF_002021735.2). NCBI lineage: Eukaryota > Metazoa > Chordata > Actinopteri > Salmoniformes > Salmonidae > Oncorhynchus > Oncorhynchus kisutch. The sequence continues at coordinate 2,004,402 of NW_022261979.1, read as the reverse complement.
ACAATGCTGCTGCAGCAATATGCCACATGTCTGTCTTCACTGCTCTTCCAACTTATGGAGTTTGGCTTGAAGACCTTTTGGCTGCAACGTGTAGAAGGATTTTATGAGGGGCTGGTCATCATAGTTTGGACTGTGAGCATTCTGTGTGCTTACATCTAGATATTACTGTCTGGGCCTAATATATATATTATTTTAGTGTTCCCTTAATTTTTTTGAGCTATATATATATATATATATATATATATATATCTATCCTAGATCTGAATGAAAGGTTCTTATTAAATACTTTTTTCTTTACATAGTTGAATGTGCTGACAACAAAATCACACACAAATTATCAATGGAAATCAGATTTATCTGGATTTGGAGTCACACTGAAAAGTCAAGTGGAAAACCACACTACAGGCTGATCCAACTTTGATGTAATGTCCTTAAAACAAGTCAAAATGAGGCTCAGTAGTGTGTGTGGCCTCCAAGTGCCTGTATGACCTCCCTACAACGCCTGGGCATGCTCCTGATGAGGTGGCGGATGATCTCCCAGACCTGGACTAAAGCATCCGCCAACTCCTGGACAGTCTGGTGCGAGACATGATGTCCCAGATGTGCTCAATTGGATTCAGGTCTGGGGAATGGGCGGGCCAGTCCATCGCATCAATGCCTTCCTCTTGCAGGAACTGCTGACACACTCCAGCCACATGAGGTCTAGCATTGTCTTGCATTAGGAGGAACCCAGGGCCAACCACACCAGCATATGGTCTCACAAGGGGTCTGAGGATCTCATCTCGGTACCTAATGGCAGTCAGGCTACCTCTGGCGAGCACATGGAGGGCTGTGCGGCCCCCCAAAGAAATGCCACCCCACACCATGACTGACCCACCGCCAAACCGGTCATGCTGGAGGATGTTGCAGGCAGCAGAACGTTCTCCACGGCATCTCTAGACCGTCACGTCTGTCACGTGCTCAGTGTGAACCTGCTTTCATCTGTGAAGAGCACAGGGCGCCAGTGGCGAATTTGCCAATCTTGGTGTTCTCTGGCAAATGCCAAATGTCCTGCACAGTGTTGGGCTGTAAGCACAACCCCCACCTGTGGACATCGGGCCCTCTTACCACCCTCATGGAGTCTTTCAGACCGTTTGAGCAGACACATGCACATTTGTGGCCTGCTGGAGGTCATTTTGCAGGGCTCTGGCAGCGCTCCTCCTTGCACAAAGGCGGAGGTAGCGGTCCTGCTGCTGGTTTGTTGCCCTCCTACGGCCTCCACGTCTCCTGATGTACTGGCCTGTCTCCTGGTAGCGCCTCCATGCTCTGGACACTACGCTGACAGACACAGTAAACCTTCTTGCCACATCTCGCATTGATGTGCCATCCTGGATGAGCTGCACTACCTGAGCCAATTGTGTGGGTTGTAGACTCCATCTCATGCTACCACTAGAGTGAAAGCACCGCCAGCATTCAAAAGTGACGAAAACATCAGCCAGGAAGCATAGGAACTGAGAAGTGGTCTGTGGTTTTCACCTGCAGAACCACTCCTTTATTGGGGGTGTCTTGCTAATTGCCTATAACTTCCACCTGTTTTCTATTCCATTTGACATTTATTGTCAATCAGTGTTGCTTCCTAAGTGGACAGTTTGATTTCACAGAAGTGTGATTGACTTGGAGTTACATTATGTTTAAGTTTTCCCTTTATTTTTTTGAACAGTGTATATATATATATATTTTCAGATCTGGGTAATTTTCTTCATTGTATAATATAAAATGATCATGGAATTGTAGAATATCAGTATTAATTGGATCTGTTACCTACATGGTACGGTACTAGGCCGATATACCATATTCAGAGTTCCAGACTGTTTTCCCTCTTCAACTAATACAATACTCCTTGTGTCTCAAGTGGCACCATACTCTCTATATAGTGCTCTACTTATAACCAGAACCCTATAGGCCCTGGTCAAAAGTAGTGCACTATAAAGAGAATAGGGTGCCATTGTGAACAAGGTCTTTGTTATTCTAGGACACGGAGCTGCTGCAGAGAAACTACATGATGGACACCATGTCCTCCTGTAATGAGATAATCCATGATTTAGATCTTAGATGGTGTGACTTCACTCAGAGGTAAATGTGTTTAAACTTTAAACAGTGGTCTGACTCTTTGCCATACGCTTCCTTCCTTCTCAGCCAACACCTTCCCAGACCGGCTGGTCATGTTTGTGCTTCAGAAACTGGAGAACAGTAATGAGAGGATCCGCATGGGCTCCCTGGCTGTGCTCCGACACCTCATCAACTCCTCCAGTAAGACTGCTAATTAGTCTGGCTCGGGCCTGTCTGCACAGGACAGGAGGCACTTACTGCAGTGTATATATAGACACTACTACAAACTAATACAGTATATATATATATATATATATATATATATATATATATGCACTACTACTAACTTACTACCTACCGTATGCCTATAGTCACTACTCACTGCTACAGTATACATAGACACTACTACTAATTTACTACAATATATACACTACCGGTCAAAAGTTTGAACACACCTACTCATTCAAGGGTTTTTCTTTATTTACCGATTTTCTACATTGTAGAATAATAGTGAAGACATCAAAACTATGAAATAACACATATGGAATCATATAGTAAACAAATCAAAATATAGTTTAGATTTTAGATTCTTCAAAGTAGCCACCCTTTGCCTTAATAACAGCTTTGCACACTCTTGGCATTCTCTCAACCAGCTTCACCTGGAATGCTTTTCCTACAGTCTTGAAGGAGTTCCCACATATGCTGAGCACTTGTTGGCTGCTTTTCCTTCCTAAAAGGCACCTAAAGATTCTCAGACCATGAGAAACAAGATTCTCTGGTCTGATAAAAGCAAGGTTGAACTCTTAGGCCTGAATGCCAAGTGTCACATCTGGAGGAAACCTGGCACCATCCCTATGGTGAAGCATGGTGGTGGCAGTATCAGGCTGTGTGGGTGTTTTTCAGCAGCAGGGACTGGGAGACTAGTCAGAATCGAGGCAAAGATGAATGGCATTGTGTGGCATGAATGGCAAAGTACAGAGAGATCCTTGATGAAAACCTGCTCCAGAGCACTCAGGACCTCAGACTGGGGCGAAGGTTTACCTTCCAACAGGACAATGACCCTAAGCACACAGCCAAGACAACGCAGGAGTGGCTAAGGGACAAGTCTCTGAATGTCCTTGAGTGGCCCAGCCAGAGCCCGGACTTGAACCCGATTGAACATCTCTGGAGAGATAGCTGTGCAGCAACGCACCCCATCCAACCTGACAGAGCTTGAGAGTATCTGCAGAGAAGAATGGGAGAAAGTTACCAAATACAGCTGTGTGCCAAGCTTGCTGCGTCAGACCCAAGAATACTCGAGGCTGTAATCGCTGCCAAAGGTGCTTTAACAAAGTACCGAGTAAAGGGTCTGAATACTTATGTAAATGTAATATTTCTGTTTTTTCTATTTTGATAAATTAGCAAAAATGTCTTAACCTGTTTTTGCTTTGTCATTATGAGGTATTGTGTGTAGATTGATGAGGGGGGAAAAAACCTTTAATACATTTTAGGATAGGGCTGTAACATAACAAAATGTGGAGAGAAAAAATTCCCAAGCCACTGTATATGGTGTGCTTCACATAATGGCATCAGTTGGATTTTATTTAGCGGTTAGCCCTTGTCCTAACAGTCGACATCTTCACCACTTTTTTTTTTTTCACCACACGTCATTTGCAGGGGACACAGGTGTCTTGGGTTCTGTTCTTTGTGCATCTGTCTCCTCCCTGGGAGCTGTGTGCAATTTGCCTCGTGCAAAGGCTCATGGGGAATCTGCTGCTACCTTGACTCTCCTATGTCTCTCAGGTAGCCCATATGCCAGAATCGTGATAAGTCTCTCCTGGGCATGGTGTTGGCCATGCACTTCTTGAACAACACGTGTGTGTGTGGTGACAGCAGCCAAGTCAAGCATGTTGTAAAACACAGCAACAGGCCAGCAGCGGGTGCCTCCTTTCAGAGTGCAGCTGTGCCATATGATTAAAAACATCCACACCAATTTATGGTGTAAAACCATTCAAATAATGATATGCCCTCTTAAAACTGGTTCTAACTCCAGTTCTGTTTGTGATATTAAGATTCTAACAACCCGTGTCTTTTTATGTAGACTTATTTAAGGCAGGTCAAGAATGGAGGGGGGGGCATGACTTAAATGGCAGAGTAATAAAATATATTCATGAACAGTCAAAATGACTACATTAGCAGTTTGTGTTATTTGACCCTGTTCTCTGGATTTGAAAGCATCACTGGTACTTACAAAGGAGTTGTTTTGATATGAAATGACCTCATGATGTTACTCAAGGCTTTCTGTCTGTGATCTAGCATCCATTATGGAGTCGAAGAAGCTTCTCATCCTGGCCAGCATCAGACAACCACTGGCTGACCACAGCAATAAGGTAACCTCATGCCATGTAAATGTTGAACTGCTACAATTTGGCATCGTTTTCTCTCCTAAAAGGCATAGAAAATAAAAATGAACACAGTTTCAATGACCCATATCCATGTGCTGTAAAAAACACATTTTCCATTAGGAAACATATCACACTTTATGGGCCAATTTCCCAGACATGGATTAAATCTGGTCCTGGTTTGAAAATCACTTTCAATAGACTATAACATGTCTTTCAGTACAAACGTATATATGCTTAATCAGGAAACCAGCGCTACATTTTATTCTTGTTGTGTTGTATTAGTATTTTGCTTGACCTCAGAAAGAGATCAATCATTGCCCCCTCCAGGTGAAGAAGAGGGTTGTCCAGGTGATCAGTGCCATGGCTCACCATGGTTACCTGGAGCTGGAGGGAGGAGACCTGCTGGTCAAGTTTATCATCCAACACTGTGCTCTCCCCGACACCTACTATGTACGTTTGTCATATCTACAATCCCTTTTCCCTTTTAAGACATTATCCTTGGCGAGGGATTAGCATGACATTGTAGATGGTGGATCAGTTAAAACTACTCTGACTTTTTATATGGTGGTCCGTGTGTTTCTAAAGAACTGTGTGTGGGGTTGGTCTGTTGCAGCGTCCAGGCCAGCGCCCCAGTGACCCGGAGGAAGTGACCAATGAGGCGCTGCGGAGCATGTGTGACAACACACTTCACCTCTTCACTACGACCGTGGGACGCCTGACTGACGTGAGTCTACTGCATGGAGATAAGAGTTCTCTCTCGGCAGGCAGGCAATCCATCACCTGTTTTCTTCTCTCACATTAACATTATGTATCTGATCAGCATATTTATGCACAAACATTTTGTCGTTCATGAAATCATTTCAGGTATAGAGGCAGTGAACAAATGACATTTTAATGTTTGTTCCTGCTGGAAAAACGGCTTTCGAATACATCGAAGCCAAGTCACACTTAACACCAAACATAATACCGTTTTATGAGAAGAGGCTGAGGGTGGAATTGCTATAATATGGAGTTTTGTGTAAAGAAGCTCAGTCAGTTCATATTTTCCTATCATCAGATGTCTTGAGGGGAAAACCAGCTCACATCCAAAGACGGCATCACCCTCTGTTTTACAGCCAATCACTCTGCTCTTAGTTACTTGTTCCTTTGCAGTTCCCAACATCAACACTCTCTGAGATGATATGTCTCTTGTATTACTTCCCACTGGAAGCTATGAGACAAGGCATTGACAGAGACTGAAGAGAACAATGATTTACCATGCCTTCATGGTATTACATCTGAAGAATTGGGTTCAAATCATACATGAAATATTTTGTTTGATTTATAGATCTGGGTTTGATTTAGCATGCCTAGAGCTCTGGTTTTGCACTTTTGTGACCATTCTATTGGTTCAATTGCACCAGGCGAACTCAATGTTGTGATATTACTGTACAACTGTGGCAGGTGCTGTGTTGCATGCTGTACTATCTGTCTGTCTGTGTCTGTCTGTCTTCAGGTGCTGTGGTCCATGTTGTACTACCTGACTGTCTGTCTTCAGGTGCTGTGGTCCATGTTGTACTACCTGACTGTCTGTCTTCAGGTGCTGTGGTCCATGTTGTACTACCTGACAGTGATCCCTCTGTCTCTTCAGGTCCTGTGGCCCATGCTGCTGTACTACCTGACCCCAGGTCAGTACTCCAACGCCACCACACCGCTCTGTAAGAGCCTCACGCTGCTGGGAACCAAGAAGAGAGCCTCCCAGGAGCCCAACTTCAACATCGACTTCAACGAGCATGGTAGGTGTCTTGTAGAAGGAGCTCCATTTACTAGGTGTGCATCCCTTCCTCCCTGGTAGACATTTACAGTAGGTTCATACACATTACATTCATATTAACAAGGCATTATGATGTCATCACCATGAGCCGGGGGGGATCTTTTCCTCCCTCCCTTTCCCACTCAGTCAGTCTGGCGTTTCCGTATTGGGATTCGGCACACAGTCCCTTTAATGTAAAGGAGATGGTCGCAGCCCGGGCCCACTCCTCATCAGCACTTCTTTGGGATTGGGAATGTTTTCGTTTTTTTCTTCGTTGAAACTGTATTTTATACAGCCATTTTGTTCTCATTAAAGGGCTGTTGGTTGGTTCTTAGAGGCCAGACAGACCAGAGTGTCTGGTTCTGATTAGCTCAATGAGAAGCCACATTTCTCACTAAATAAAGCACTAGCGTCAGCTGGGTCCTGAACTGTAAGGTCATTGTTTCAATGATTAAGCTGAACTCTTTGTGGGGAGAAGTATGAGCCTGGCCAGTTAATCATTCAGTCATTCATTATAATGCTTAGTCTGCTATCAACCTTGTTTATTCTCATCTGTTTCTTCTTTCTAATTCAGTTAATCTTCCCTCTCCACATATACTGATGGTGCGGCTCTTGGTGAGTATGAAACCCTAATGACGGGCCACTTGAATGCTCATGAATTTCAGTTTGCTATGTGGGTGTTATAAAATGTGAACTTGATTTAAAACCCCCATGAAATATGATCAATGTCTCCAGTAATAGCTAGGCTATATCTTTGTCTTACCTGTAAGTTGGGATGTGTGTGTCTCAGGTGAATGGTTCGTTCCCGTTCCGTAGTCGTGGCCATGGTGCACCGTCTCTGTCTCTACTGAACGTTATAAGTCCTAATATCCACCCCAACGCTGAGACACTCTGGGAGAAGGAGATCCCTGCTCTCCTCAGCTACCTGGAAGGTAAAGGACCTCAACTCAATGACCCCAGAGTCTTATAACCTGTAGCGAGCTATGTCTGTTTGTCAAATGGCACCCTATTCCCTATGTAGTGCCTATGGACCCTGGTCAAAAGTAGTTCACTGAATAGGGTGCCATTTGGGGCTCATAATATATCTCTCTCTCTCTCTCCAAAGCAGAAATAACCCTGAGGGACTTGTATTTCTGCTGCAGTATTGACAGCTTAGGACGCTGTTTCAAACTTATTTTAATGTCACTGGTTTAAAATAGTTTTTCCTCCATGTAGTCTACTGAGAACTGACATAAAAAAAGACGCATGCTTCTACCACAACAGCTGCAGTTAAGGGACGTTATAAGTGATTCACAATTTTAAAGGCAATATTTTATGGGCTATTTTTTTTTTTTAGCTGTGGGCCATTTTCATCTTTCCATCATAAAAATGCATAGCTTGGATTGAAGTAGAGCATAGGGTATTAAAACGCTTCTTAAATCATTTTAGCTCTTTGGTCGGTTTTGGAACGTGTACAGAATATTCTGCTGCTTCTCTTTTATTTATTGTTTTTGTCTGGGAGGAAGTCCGGCGAGCGAGGTCTGAGTAGTATGGTCTATTCTTTACAGAGTCTACCCCAGAAACACTAGACAACAAGAAATGGGAAGAGAGTCTATTACAGGTATGCCCATCTTTATCTAACATCCTCTTTGTCTGTCCCCACAACACTGTCAATAACAGTCCCTATGCCCATCTTTATCTAACATCCTCTTTGTCTGTCCCCACAACACTGTCAATAACAGTCCCTATGCCCATCTTTATCTAACATCCTCTTTGTCTGTCCCCACAACACTGTCAATAACAGTCCCTATGCCCATCTTTATCTAACATCCTCTTTGTCTGTCCCCACAACACTGTCAATATGTAGAACAAATTGTCCCAAATGGCATCTTATTAATTTTATAATGCACTACTTTTGACCAGGGTCAACAGTATTTCACTACATAGGGAATAGGGTGCCATTTGGGATGCATGCACTGTCTGACAGTGTTGGATAAGTGTTTTCTGTTTCAAAGGGATTTGATATACAGCATTATGATGTGGTCACATGGCTGTGTGGTGGGGTTTTGTTTGGACATATACAGTTCCTAGCCAAGTCCCTGGTGGCCATAGCTGATGACAAGTGGAGCTGTCAGCTGGCTGTAGAGGCCACACGTTACCTGTCCACCTATAACCAGTCCCTGGAAGAGAAGGTTAGTGAACAACCTCATCCTAACCTCTCTTCAACCATGAGTAGGGCCAAGAGTTCTTCATGACCTGACCAGGAAGTTCTCTGGTCTACACTTATAGTTCAGGGAAAACTCCTGGCCCTAACCATGAGATGTAACACATTCTATTTATTTCCCTCTTTGAACATGATTTTATTTAAAAGTACCCCAAGGAACTCTTCTGAACCTGATAAGCGTTAACAAAATCTTATTAAAACAATATATTCTACAAAGTATCCAGGTTGGTAGAACCTCATAAGCCTTAGCAAAATCTTTGTAAAATAATGTCTTCTACAAACGATCAAGGTTTCTCATCTTGGCTTCATGGCTCTTTCCAGAGTTTCCTCTACAGGTGCATTGGTGTGACTCTGCAGCAGTGTTCCAATAAGGAGGTGGTCCAGAAGCAGCTACAGGAGATGCTGATCAGTGCACGACACAACGACGCCATCGAGAGAGCGGTAAAACCTCTTAGTCCCCGTTTGAGTCAGGCCATGATCCTCTTGATAGCATTTGCTTTTATTTATCATCATATGTTCAGTGTGACCTGTGATGTAATTGTCTGTGTAAGGCAGAGCGTCGCGGGGCAGAACAGCGTTTCTTTGTGCAGCTGAATTGCCCAGTTAAGACAGTCTTGTGACATGTACTCCTAAGCCTTTGCTTATTTTCAAAGGGAGGTCACGTCTGCCTTCCTAAGCTGTAATTTGTGTCTGGTCTTAAGTTTCCCCTCATTTCTGTTGTATTTTAACCAGATGATTAGGAATTGTGGTGTTTTTACAGTCTTTAGGCCTAATAGAGAGTGGTAGTGAAATTGTAATGCCGGTGTTAATGATAATCTAGATGTACTGTTTGGTCATTGGAGGCTGACGCGTCCATTAAACTGTGCTAATAGGGTGGGGTAATGGGTTTCCCAGGGTGTCGCCATGGGGATCGGGCTGTGTGCAAGCAGTCATCTCGATGCCACTCTGGCCAAACTGGACGACTTTGGGAAATCTGACGCCTTCAAGAAAGCCTCAGGAATATTCAGCCTGCTCAAAGTTAGTATGCTATTTGTGTTTTTATTTTCATTGTAGGTGGATAAACACAAACTTGGCAATGTCTGCCTGCCTTGGAGGTTCTATCCACACCATTCAGTCAGCAAATTAACACGTTCAGATTGAAGATTTTATGGAGTTTGTTGATCTCTTTCTACTACTTTGAGCGTTTGATTGAGCCTGCCTGGAGTGCCAGGTACAGTATGCACAGTTTGCACTTTTAGGACTATTCCATTGGTTCCATTTCACCAGACAAGCTCGATCAAGCCCTGCTAAAGTAATTTTAAAGGAAACGTGTACAGGTATTGATAAACTGATTTTTAATTAGCCTAATTTATATATTTGAATGTTTTTATAAAGTTGACATAGCTTTTTAGTCCTACTAGGCTCAATCTGTGTCTGGGAGACCAGCCCCTACACTGAAATCTTCCCATCTCTACCACCTCCTCCTCAGGACAAGAATGACTTGGATGTAGAGAAGATGAAGAGCACGCTGATCCTGTGTTACGGTTACGTAGCGCTCCACGCCCCAGAGGACCAGATCCTGTCCCGCATCGACTCAGACATCCTCCGCAGCATCAGTAAGCACTTCAACACCAAGGTAAGGAGCTAGGGCTTGGGGGAGACACTCACATGATTGCTCCACCACATCCCTTTAATAAAGCTAGTCCACAACGTTTTGACCCAAGAGGGAATCTCTGTCAGGAAGCCCTGGATGAAATAGACAGCCAGCATCTCTCAAATTTAAATAGTTATTTTTTGTCATCAGTCTCAATGGACCCGTTTTAGGCCTTCAGGGCACATAGTCACAAAGTTGGAGTGCTGATCTGGGATCAGTTTTAAATCATAATGAATAAGAGGGGGGGGACCTGAACCAAGATCAGCACTCCTACTCTGAGACACTACAGGCCCAGGCCTTCATCAGCATAAAGGCCGAAGAGAGTTAGTTTGGGTGTTACATTTGGCTGCCCATACTGTTCGAGTGCAGAGACCGCCAGGGACCGACCTGTTAAATGCCCCTACATGTCCTATAAAGAGGTGCGGCCAGTCAAATTAAACCACTCCCATCTCAACCATCCATTTATCCCCCCCATTTGCAGAGAGAAAATAATGACTGAGCGATACCCATTGCTGATCACCACATAGCACTGTGTTTTACCATCGACTTGTAATGCTTTCTCTTTCCTCAATGGCAGCGTTAGCTAGCGTAGTCAGCTGCAGTTTCACATTATTCCTGAAAATCTATTTTTTTACCTTCTCCGTTGGCCCAGTGAGCATGCTTGGGTTGGCATGGTACTGAGTGACCTCACCGAGAAGAAGTTCTGTGAGCATGTGTGGGTTGGCGTGGTACCGAGTGACCTCACCGAGAAGAAGTTCTGTGAGCATGCTTGGGTTGGCATGGTACTGAGTGATCTCACAGAGCAGAAGTTGTGATAAGGCTGAGTCTGATGGAGTTAAGACATGCTGGTCAGACAGAGGATCCATCCCAAATGGCACCCTATTCCCTACATAGTGCACTATATAGTGAATTTGGAATGTACACAGACAGTCGGTTAGGCCCACTGCTCACAATTACATACTGGTGGTTCTATCGTTAAAACCAACGATGGGTCATAATTGAGGCATTTGAAAGGTACATAAAACCACACAGCACAAACCACAGTGAAAGGAATGTGTGATTATATCAACCAGTTGGAGAAGTCACTATACGTTGTAGTGTTTCAAATGTCTCACTCCTTTCATTCAGGAGGTCTCTGTCTCCATGGCTACCGATGAACCTGGTTTATATCCTCGGGTTCTTCTCCTGTAGCTGCCGGCCATATGCTTAGCATCACAATGACTGTCTGAAAACTAGTTGTCTTGGTTAAATGAGTCCTGTTAAACTGCAGCCTTCAGGGGCCGCTGCCAATGTACACTATGACCTCCAGATGTCCACTTGAATTGGATCATGGGGTTTTATTTCCGTGGTTAGGGTGGGTCATTGGGCACACACACACACACGGTGTTTAATGTTAAGAAGCCGAGTCTATATCCATCGAGTCGTTTGGGTTCCACACAGGGCTCATTTAATTGGCTACAGCTAGTTGGCTAGCACTGTAACATTTGCTAACCTTTTTACTGCAATGTGGAAATAGAGGTTGAGTTCATCTGTATCTGTGAGACATTTAATGTATCGCTGTCCCATACCATGGTTAACCATCTAACTGGGGAACACTGTAGTCTGATAACATTTTCTTAATGAGGGGAAAGAGCATCTTCTCTTTAGGGGGATAGGATATATTCTCCTCTAGTAGCGTACACTTGTGGATTAAACTCCTTGTTGCTTTTATGTTGTGCAGGTTCTGGGAATTAAAATAGAGACCAAGGTACCGTGACTGGACCCTAATGAAGGATCCTCTATCTCTCACTAAAACTCCTCTAACAATCTCTTCTCTCTAGAACGCTGCTGCTTCAACTTTCTGAACTTTTCGAAGTAAATGGCTCTAGTTGAAAGATCAGCACCACATGTAGTTATGATGGGAGGCAGTGTATTCGTTTGCCTCTGTTTCAGAAGTTCAGAACGTTTAGTGCTTTTGAATGTCCCACTAACACGGTCTGACACTGGTGTTTCTGAATGCCCTCCATGTCCTACTAACACGGTGTGACACTGGTGTTTCTAGGGCCTTGTGGTTTCCTCCTCCCCCTTTTTGATCGAGGACACACACCAGCTCTTAGGTTGTGATGCCAAATCAGATGGTGGAAGTTGATGTTCAAATTCTTTTTCCCCTTCCAGATCGCAAAGCTTACATTTCTGTCTGACATTTACAGTCTCCAAATCAAGGCATGGATGATCATTCTTTAAAAATACACCCTCTACTCTGATTGTTTCATTCATATTGACCTGTATCTACACATGGATTTTTAAGCCAACTGAAAAGTAGTCAAATTCATCTTCAGTAGAATGTGTGACTTACCCAACCATAAGCTGTTGTTTCTTATGCCATTTTCTGAAACCGTTCTATTGATGAGATGCTCTTATATATATTTATATATATTTATGGACCCCTGACATTTTCAACAAAATCTCAAAATCACTACGGTTGAAACCCTTGTTCCTGCTCTAGGCTATCCAGCTATCTCTAGATGTTTTATGAATGGCATAGGGAACTTTAGACTCATGGGGTAAGTGACTGTCTATGTATGCTTGAGGGCTGCACTAGACAACTAATATTTGGTTGTCTTGCTCACAATGATGCGACCAAACTAAACCTCGGACTGCTATCGCCAATTGCCATGAACACAGTCTGAGGCTGTGTGTTTGTCTCTGTGTCTGTGTTTTTGTTGTGTTTGTGTCTGTCTCCCTGTCTCTGTGTGTGTGTGTGTGTGTGTGCGCTGTATTTCCCCCCCCCCCCCCGTCAGGACCTGACCATGAAGCTGAGTCTGATTCAGAGTGTGGGCCTCATAGCCAGGGCCATCAGCACCGTCGTACGTAATCAGGGCTACATGTTCGTCCGCAAGCAGGAACTCATGGGAGTCATGATGGTCAGTGTTTGTCATGTTTATGTACTCTGTTATGTCGTTGTTAGGACAGTGTTATGTCGCCCTTATGATGGAGGGTTACATTAAATGTTACTGGATTTAGATCACACCAACTGGAAAACATTGTTAATGACTGCCTATGACAGCTGTTATATCTTAGGCAGCTGTTAGAAAGGCTTTATGATGTAAGGGCTGCTACAGTCAAGTGGTTCTGATTGTGTTGACCCATCTCAATATCTTCCTTTTATTGAAGGATTTTATCAAGGCAGAACCCACGGATGCCATGCGGACTCCGGTTCGCCACCTTGTGATGACCACGTGTGCCAACCTCATGTATCCTTTAATGCCCAGAGGTGTGCTAGTGGGTTGCATATTGGAACAGAGCCCAGAGATGTCAGCCTGTCAGGAGCTTGTCAGTACCAGGTGTTTCATCTTCCTCTCGGGTTGTAAAAATCAGGGAACTTTCCCCAAACTCCCAGGTTTTACAGAAATCCTGGTTGGAAGATTATGGATATTCCTTCTCTCCTGATTCCAGGAATCTTCCAACCAGGATGTCTGGAAAACCCTAGCCTCTACTGAGTGACATCGTTGGTCCTTGACCCCAGGTTGACCCCAGTAACCTGGAGCCGGCGCTGACGGAGAATGAGAACTTTGATATGCTGCGGACGTGTCTGAACGGTGTGTACGGCCTTCCCCCGGTGAACACTCCGGACAAGGACAGGGGAAAAGACGAGGAGGTGCTGGAGCCCCAACAGAGAGAGGTGAGAGCTGGAGCATCTCAATACCTCGTTGTGATTCTTCACCGTCAGTGGGTTGCTGTAGTCAACAGGTGCACAAACCTGGTATGGGAGCAAAATGAGAATTACTGTACATGTAGGTACATTAACCATTATTCATACAAATCAACCAATCCATATTGAAAAGGAAGTTTGTTCCTGATTCAGTATAATTGATCTTGACCTAAGTGCAATCAAACCATTGCATCGAGGACATTTCAAAGTCAGTGGATTGGCATAGGGTGAGTCACAAGCCATGTGACTAAAGCAGGAAGTGAATTATTATGTATCCTGTTATAGAGAAACCTTAGTTATGTTCAACTTTAGGACACACATGAACAACCTCAAGTATACATATACTGTATGCACAGACCTCTCTGTGTGTAGACATACAGTCATCTCAACATAAACCTGCACTTTGTTCCTTCACACTCATTTTGTGAAACAGGGTGTTCGCGGGTTCTTAAAAAAATCTTAATTTATTCATTTATCTGATTTGAAGACCTTAATAAGTCTAAAAATGCCTTAAATTCAGTTTAAGTCTCTTAAATAATGTGACGGAGATGACTACACTGTTTTAAAATGTGCTTCTGCGTAATTGTTGCTACTGTGACAAAACGGCAATATTAAATAACAATCGAACCGCACTTTCAAGATGTTAGGTGTGTGTCGGGAGAGAGAAGGTAGCCTATACAATCAGATAGACAACAACCCGATCTGGGATGATAAACAGACATTGTCCTTCTTACCTAATACATTTTGCTTATGTTGGTGATGAGGCTACACAACATTCCTGCAGATAGTTTTGGTTGTAAAAACATTTTTTGCTCAACATTAATGTGCATTAATCTGCTTCCTGAAATGAAAGTATCTGCCCTGTTTCGCTGCTGACTCTCACTCCTTCTCCCCCCTGTACACACGGAGTGAAGGGAGAGATGCCTTCTGATAAGAGCATACTGACAATTGAGCAACATTTTTAGAAATGTAATTGTGGGAAAGACACAGTTTTAAAACAACTACTGTTAAGAGTAGAGTCTCAACCTTGTGTATACTGTAAAAATAATTTCTGTCAAGAACTAGGAAATGACACCACTTTACAAACGGCTGATGAGCCAGGGGAACGGAGAGGGGCGTACCATCTGGGGTGAATACAATGGGACGTTTTAGTAGGATGTTACATTTACTGTTAGATCAATTGCATTGCTACCCAGCAACAATATCATATTTAGAGTTAGCACTCTAGCTAATGTGTTTTGAGTTTCCACTTCCTCGGGCAGCAGGTAGCCTAGCGGTTAGAGCGTTGGGCCTGTAACCAAAAGGTTGCTGGTTTCAATATCTGACTCGACAAGGTGAAAAATCTGAGCAAGGCACCTCAACCCTAATTAGCTCCAGGGGTGCCTCACTACTATGGCTGACCCTTTAAAGACAACACATTTCACTGCACCTATCTGGTGTATGTGACAATACATTATATTTATTTGTATCATTATGTAGCATAAAGCATAGGACAATATACACAAACATGCAGGCAAATAAATCAAACCAATATTTGATTATTCTGGATCCTATTTTGTTATTGCACATCAGAATAACTATCAGGCATTCCCTGAACACGTGAGATGTCTGTCTTTACACTGGATAAAGCCAGTCTTAGAGCCTTCCCTTTCAGCTACCTTGCTTCAAAGTACCGCCGTTTGATCCTGGATTCACTGAATGAGTTATTTTATTAGACTTTTTGGTTGTAGGCTAATGTTCTAGTCGTATCCCATAATTATTATTGGATAATGGACTTTTGTTCCAGCCCCAGTCTAACATGTCAGATTCTACCAATCAGCTGCTCAACAGGACCTTGTTCATCTGACTCTGCTGAATCAAACGCCTGCACACCCAGTGACCTGGTTCTCCAGGTGGAGAGTTGACCACATGTTTATACACTTACTGTGCTGTATTTTTGACTTGAAGGATTTGTTCACAGTGCTATGGTGGTGATGTTATGAAGTATCATTGTAGCAGGTATAGGTATCGAAGCCTTCGTTTGTGATCTAGCTAATGATCAGCCCATTGGGCCAGCCTAAACAAATGCAGATGGGCAACCCCATGCTTCAGCCATCTATAGCCTAGCAGCCCAGGAATCATCAACTAGATTCAGACGCAGGCTAATTAAAACAAAAAAAACATTCATTTTTTGATTGAGCAGATGGAACATAATGACTAATAATTTGTAGACTACAAATTGACCACAAGAAGCCCAAACACATGTTTGACTGAAACATAATCATTTCAAACCTTGCTTACGTTTGTGTACGATCACGTCTCTCTCTAATGCGTGGGAATACTTGGGAACATTCTTCAATTCAACTTCATGGAACCAGCAGATACCCTGACAGTGGAGATGGTAAAGCTTCTATCTACTGCTTTTCCCACAGGCGTTATACAAAGACACCTTCAATGCTCTTCAGGAGTTGTTGAGGAATATTCTTGCAAGAGATCTGAGTCCAGACGGACTCCAGAGTGTTTTCAAGGTAAGTTGGTGATAAGAAGTATACGCTTAAATGTTGACTTATTTATACCTTGATCTTAAACTCCACTTTGACCCTGTCTTTGGTTGTCCTCAGCACATTGAGGAGTGGTTGAGTTCTGGTCAGGGTCATGAGAGGGAGAGGGCGATGAACACCACCGCTCACATCCTAGAGTTCTACTTCAACAACCTCCACGTCAAAGTGAGTCAGAAAAACTTCTGCAAACCCTTCTTTCTCAGGTAATATTTGGACCTTACCAGCTGAAGCCTTACTAGCTGAGTTCTGTAGACATGAACTAACAGCAAATATAGCTGTGTTTGTGTTCTTCAAAATGTTTGAGATGCCGTAATGTTCAGTAGTGCATCTTATGAGCTGACCGATGTTTGCAGTGGTTCTAAAGGCCCATTTGGGCCTTGAAGGACATGGAAATAAATCATCCAGAACTCCTGGAGAACTGTAGAAGTTGATAAAAGTGCTTCTTTATTGTTAAAGGGATTCTTGGCGATTTTTGCAATGAGGCCATTTATTTACTTTCCCAGACTCTGATGAACTGAACTAGAAGTCTATGGGTATCTGCTCGCAGCAGCCTTGTAGATACCAATATACTTTGTCTTTGCGCTAACGCTAGTTAGCATTGGCTTGCGAAACAACCTCTAATTTCCTTAATACTGGACACAGAGTCATAAAAATGGTATCCACAAGTGGGGGAAGTAGATACAGGGCCTCATACAGGGCCTCATTGCCAAAATCCTTAAGGAAGGATCCCTTTAAATGTGGAACCAACCCATAGCCTTAATCTGGGTGTTCTGTCTTTGTAGAACATGGTAACCTTCCACAACCTGGGTTCTCTCCTGGGCCGCCTGGCCCCCCGATGCACCGACCCCAACCCCCTGGTCCGCAGGGCAGCCATCGACTGCATCTACACCCTGCTCTATATCCAGCTACGCTACGAAGGTAACACACACACACACACACACACACACACACACACACTGTCTCTGATTCAGGACGTTTTGTTTAGTTTCCTATTCTCCGGTTACCAGCTTAACTCCCCCAGCGACCAATACAGCCCATTTGTGAGCCCCTTTAATACGGGAAACTCTGGTTCCTTCCAAAGGGCACCCTATTCCCTATATAGGGCCCATAATGCTCTGGTCAAAAGGAGTTCACCATATAGCGAATGGGCTGCCATTTGGGAAGCACACATTCCGCTGGGAGGGAGATTGCAGTGTGTGGAGCTCAGCTGCAGCTGGTCTCATTGTCTCCCTGCCCTGGCGCTAGGCTTCTCTCTGGACTATAAAGACGACTCTGTGGAGAGACTGATCACACTGAGGGAGAGCATGGACAACCCAGACCACTCTGTCCTCTACAAGACCTGCTCCGAGCTGGCCAAGGTGAGGATAGGAGAATACAGCATTACATAGTCAAACATATTTACACATGTTTCACCTTGGGTTTCAAAATTCTGGTCAACTCTTTCTGGAAAACCTGAGAATTTAGGGAAAGTTACTGGAATTTTGCAACTCTGCTTTCATAATGTGTGTCTTTATTTTGTCTGTCTCTTCCCCTCATCTGTGTAGATCATCAGTAAGCGTCTGCCCCAGCAGCAGCTCAACACTCTGATCTTCATGTTGATTGAGGGGCTGGTGGACTCCCAGTCTAACTGCTCCAGAGCCTCCAGTGTTCTACTCAACACCCTGCTGAAGAACAGAGGAGCTGGACTACAAGACCTGGTTGGCTCTCACACTCACTGGCTCTCACACTCACTGGCTCTCACACTCACTGGCTCTCACACTCACTGGCTCTCACACTCACTGGCTCTCTCACACACGTTCACCCCCTCTAAATGATCTGTGTGTGTCAGGTATCAGAGATGCTGGAGGTGCTTCACATCCGTCTGCAGATGATCAGTGAGGAGCAGGTGAAGGTGTCTGTGGCCCAGTCCATCCTCATCCTGGCTACACAGCACCTCCAGACTGTCATCAACACACTCATCTCCTACCCCCTGCCCTTCGACAGGTGAGAACCATCTCTCTCTCTTCCTCTCCTCCCTCCATCTCCTTCCCCCTGCCCTTCGACAGGTGAGAACCATCTCTCTCTCTTCCTGTCCTCCCTCCATCTCCTTCCCCCTGCCCTTCGACAGGTGAGAACCATCTCTCTCTCTTCCTCTCCTCCCTCCATCTCCTTCCCCCTGCCCTTCGACAGGTGAGAACCATCTCTCTCTCTTCCTCTCCTCCCTCCATCTCCTTCCCCCTGCCCTTCGACAGGTGAGAACCATCTCTCTCTTCCTCTCCTCCCTCCATCTCCTTCCCCCTGCCCTTCGACAGGTGAGAACCATCTCTCTCTCTTCCTCTCCTCCCTCCATCTCCTTCCCCCTGCCCTTCGACAGGTGAGAACCATCTCTCTCTCCCTCTTCTATCTCCCCTCTGTTCAACAAGGAAGATTCCTCTGTTTTTGGTTCTCCATTTGACAAGTGACAGCTCTCTCCTCCTATCCTTCTCCTTTCCAAAAGTCAACTCCCTCTCTCCCTTCTTCATTTGACATGTTAATTCTCTCGCTCTCACACACACACACCACACACACACACACACACACACACACACACACACACACACACACACACATGAGTGAGACTCCATGAATCTTCCAACCAGTATTTCTGGAGAACTGATGGATTTGGGGAAAGTTAGACATTTTGCAACCCTGTGTGTAGTAGCAGAGAATGTTTTCACTGCCTCCCATTCAAAGTGATCCCTACCCCTCATGGTCACTTCTCCCTGTGTGATCCCCAGTTGGAGCTGTGAGATGTGGATTGCCCTGGGGGCAGACAGCAAACTGGCCTCTCAGATCATGGAGATGCTGATGGAGAAGCTCAACATCATGGTGCCCTACGTGGACAAGAAGGAGTCCATGATGAGAGGAGGCCTCACCAAGGTGGCCACCAGTCACCCTCTAGCTGTGAGTAGCAGGTTGTAGAGTGCTATGATGAGACTGTAGATGTCTGGGTAATGGTGTTTTGCTAGGTTTATTTGTGTCAAATGTACAAGTCTGAGCAATTATTTTCTATGCTATTCTATTGTGTCAGATGACCTGTGCCCTGAAGGAGATGATGCTGAACGGGCAGAGCCAGGAGGCGGTGGTGTCCCTGTTCCCCCAGCTCTTCAGCTCCCTGCTGGTCCGCCTGGGCTCCAGCGTGGGGGTCACACTACCCAAAGACATCAACAGCTCCGGAACAAACAGGAAAAGCCCCACCAAACTGTCCGCCGGCTTCGACGTGTGCGGGTGGGTTAGGAGACGACATACGCTAGCTAGCACATACTGTATCATAAGACACACGGGCTGGAGTGCAGGGACTGTCAACAGAGGACTACAACGTACCTCTGACTGAATCCAGGCCCATATGTCCCTGTCACCATTAGATTATCTGGAGATCCACTGTTGGAAAATAAATAGAGGTTAGGTCCTACAGGGGTCCACATGTACCTCCCAGAAAATGTGATACCGGAAATCATCCAAACGTATAAAATGTAAATATACACTTAGTGCTGGTGACATACTATATGAAGTTATCAGTACAGGTAATGACAGTATCTGTTTCACTGATCATAGTTACCATACAATGTGAATTTGTGAAAATGAAGTTCCTTCAGGAAAAATGTAGTTATTTTTATTCAAGGTTTAACTCCTTTGTCTGTGTGTTCCTGGGACTGCAGGGTAGCGGTGGAGGCGCTGCGGATCCTCCTGGCCCGGGCCCAGCTGGACCATGTAGTTAAACCCCTGGACCAGGAGGGGGCCTGGGACAAGATGAAAGACCCCCAGCAGCACATCACCGGGGTCACCCTCCTCGCCAGGTACACCCTGACTTCATGTCCACATCCTGGTTCAACCCTAACCTCAGCCCTAACACTTTCTTCATGATATGTACAGTATAGCTACCCTATATGCTGTACCAGTTAGTGTGAGAGGTGTGTTGTTGTTTTCAGGGCCATGGCCAAGCACGCAGGCCCTCGTCTCCCGGCCATAGTGGAGTGTCTGTGCCCCTGTCTCAACAACATCTACGAGTGTCAGAGGGTCACTATCACAGCCTTCTTCTCTGAGGTGAGCCAAGCCCAGGGCCCACTGTTGTAGGTCTGTAAGCCAAGCCCAGGGCCCACTGTTGTAGGTCTGTAAGCCAAGCCCAGGGCCCACTGTTGTAGGTCTGTAAGCCAAGCCCAGGGCCCACTGTTGTAGGTCTGTAAGCCAAGCCCAGGGCCCACTGTTGTAGGTCTGTAAGGTAAGCCAAGCCCAGGGCCCACTGTTGTAGGTCTGTAAGGTGAGCCAAGCCCAGGGCCCACTGTTGTAAGTCTTTAAGGAGGGAATATGGTAGAATGTCCACCACCACACTGATTATACCTATCCAGACCCTTCACATCTGCAAACATATAAATCCTGTGTCACACCAAGCAATTTGGATGCAATTTCTGTTGCAAGTGACATCAGCTTTGCTGATACACAAAGCAATTCAAATGCAATAGAAATTACATGCAACACCCAACCCTGTCATACATCATGGTTTCATAAATGATTTGTTTTGCCAAACGTTTGGTAATTGTAACATAATCGTTATAGACAATGCTGGCTGTGAAATTTAGCTAGCTAGTGAAAATGTTGCCGTTTTGCCAAGCTACTGTAACTAGCTAGCAAACCAAGCTAGCGATGAGCTAAGTTAGCTAGCTAGTGCAGTTCATGTTGGACGGAAAGGTCTGGGGGAGGAGACAGGTTAAAGAAGGATTTTTTTAAGCCTTGAGACAATTGAGATATGGATTGTATATGTGTGCCATTCAAGGTGAATGGGCAAGACAATATAGAAGTGTCTTTGAACAGGGTATGGTGGTACAGTAGGTTCCAGGCACACTGGTTTGTGTCAAGAACTACAACTCTGCTTACTAAGCTAACATTTTGTTGATGTATTTAACCCCTTAGTTTAAGCACTAAACTATCTCCATAAAGTAGTGCACGGCTACCTTCAGACTAGTCTTATAAGGGTTGTGGGCGTCCTGGAGTGAAACAACTGACATGTACGTGTTTGTGAGGGTCATATTAGTGTGTAGCCCAAACTGTTCAAACACTACAGACGGCAGATCGGATGTACCGACTTCAGACGCGTCCCGTGATGCTTGTGGGGGGGGTCGTAAGGTAAAACCTGGTGTTGGAGGGGGGGCTGCCCACATCCACTCTAGGGGGTTGTAGAGGTGTGACAGAGTTAGGATGTCAAACTGGACATAGTGGCTTTACAGTATTATAATACTTAGAAGGGATTGCATTTTAATTGTCATTGTCACCAGGAGTCAAAGTAGTTTACATTGCATTTGTTGTGCTTTTGTAGGTCTCCTTCATGTATATCTCAATGTACCGGCTTCACACTGTGTTCTGTCTCTGTGTAACGCTAGTTACCGAACCACTGTTCTGTCTGGGTAACGCTAGTTGCTGAACTAGTGTGTTCTGTCTCTGTGGGTAACGCTAGTTGCTGAACCACCACGTGGTGACAGAGCTGATGATGATGGATGTCCTGATGAACAACATGATGGAGCGTATCTCTGACCCCTGCTGTACCGTCCGCATGCTGGCCGTCAGGGGGCTGGGGAACATCGCTGTGGGATCACCTGAGAAGGTACATATGGAGGGGGGGAGGGGAGGTGCTGGTTGTCAGGGGGCTGGGGAACATCACCATAGGATCACCTGAGAAGGTACATATGGAGGGGGAGGGGAGGTGCTGGTTGTCAGGGGGCTGGGGGACATCACCATAGGATCACCTGAGAAGGTACATATGGAGGGGGAGGGGAGGTGCTGGTTGTCAGGGGGCTGGGGAACATCACCATAGGATCACCTGAGAAGGTACATATGGAGGGGGGAGGGGAGGTGCTGGTTGTCAGGGGGCTGGGGGACATCACCATAGGATCACCTGAGAAGGGATGACTGATTATTCTTACCTCAATGTGGCAATATTACGCAGGCAAAAAGTATTAACAGAAGTTTCAAGAGATATCAGAGGGATCGGGTTAGGATATACTACAGAGCAGGAGCAATGCATTAGCCAGATATATTTTATAAACAACCCAAAATATATATTGATTTTTTGATTTGTTTTTGGTTGAATCAATTAGACCATGCCAATTTCAAGCTTATATAAAATAAGTGATTTCAGAATATTAGGCAAGTTCTGGGTAATCCTACTTTGTAGTATATCCTTCTCGTCTAACCAAGACAGCAGCAGAGGGGAACAATGTTTCAGACAAATATGCATCTCCTAGGTAATCGCAACCTATACTTAATCTATTTTATAGGTAAATAAGTATGCCAAGGAGCTGTTGGCTGCTATGAGCTCTGGGATGGAGGAGAAGGACGACCCTGGGAAACGCATCACTCTGGAGGCCATGTCGGGCCTGTCCAAGGTGCTCCTCTACCTGGACAAGAAGAACGTCCAGCTGCTGGTCGTCTACATCTTCATGAAGATTAAACCCTTCCTGGAGAGTGTGAGTTGAGCAGATACACACTTCTCTGTTGTCATGGTTGCCACCCTGCTGCAGCCTACTGTTGTCATGCTAGAGTTACCACCCTGCTGCAGCCCACTGTTGTCATGGTAGCATTACCACCCTGCTGCAGCCCACTGTTGTCATGGTAGCATTACCACCCTGCTGCAGCCCACTGTTGTCATGGTAGCATACCACCCTGCTGCAGCCCACTGTTGTTATGGTAGCATTACCACCCTGCTGCAGCCCACTGTTGTCATGGTAGCATTACCACCCTGCTGCAGCCCACTGCTAGATTGCCTCTGAAGCTAAGCAGGGTTGGTCCTGGTCGGTCCCTAGATAGGAGACCAGATGCTGCTGGAAGTGTTGTTGGAGGGCCAGTAAGAGGCACCCTTTTAATCTGGTCTAAAAAAAATATCTCAATGCCCCAGGGCAGTGATTGGGGACATTGCCCTGTGTAGGGTGCCGTTTTTTGGATGGGACGTTACAGGTGTCCTGACTCTGTGGTCACTAAAGATCCCATGGCACTTATTGTTAGAGTAGGGGTGTTAACCCTGGTGTCCTGGCTAAATTCCCAATCTGGCCCTCATACCGTCACCTAATCATCCCAAGCTTACTATTGGCTCATTCATCGCCCCTCTCCCCTATAACTATTCCCCAGGTCATTGCTGTAAATGGGAATGTGTTTTTCAGTCAATTTAACTGGTAGTTTGGGTTCAATCAAAATAGAGGTGAATCCTGGTCCCTGTACATTGATTCCATGTCCAGTAGCTTTTGTCTATTTATTACTTTGGAGCGGCAGGTTCAGTGTGCGTTTTGATATTCTAACCTGCGTGTCGTGATTGCGTTTGGTGTAGGGGGACAAAATAAAGTGGGTAGAGCGTTGGACTTGTAACTGAAAGGTTGCTAGATCGAATCCCCGCACTGATAAGGTAAAAATCTGTGATTCTGCCCCTGAAAAAGGCAGTTAACCCACTGTTCCTAGGCCATCATTGTCAATAAGAATTTGTTCTTAACTGACTTGCCTAGTTAAATAAAAAAAGTTATACAAATACTGAAACTTTGCAAGGTTGCAAAATAGGTTTCTTACCTCAGGGGCCTTTTGTAGTTAATAACATAAGACATACAGTTTAACCTGAGATGTCACAAGCGTCATTGAGGTATATGTGGTTGGGTCTTTAAGCTTATTTGAACTATTCCTGACGTAAGTCCAGCGTCTGGCACCCTAAAATATGCTTTTCTCTCTTGGTAACTCCCCTACCTGATAGATATAGATTAAGGTGAAATTACACCAATCCCTGACACGGAACCCAAACCGACTGCGAGCGTGCTCCATCGTACACACACTTATTTTGACCCCCTACACCAAACGCCATCACGACACACAGGTTAAAATACCAAAACAAACTCTTAACCAATTACATTCATTTGGGGACAGGTCGAAAAGCATTAAACATTTATGGCAATTTAGCTTGCACTTGCTAGCTAATTTGTCCTATTTATCTAGCTTGCTGTTGCTAGTTAATTTGTCCTGGGATATAAACATTAGGTTGTTATTTTACCTGACATGCACAAGGTCCTCTACTTCACACATAAAAACGGTCAACCGAATTGTTTCTAGTCATCTCTCCTCCTTCCAGGCTTTTTCATCGTTTAACTTATATGATGATTGGCATCTAAAGTTTCATGGTATTACCACGACAACTGGCAACAGTTCGTCTTTCAATCATCCACGTGGGTATAACCAGTGAGGAGATGGCACATGCGTACCTACTTCTATAAACCAATGAGGAGATGGGAGAGGCAGGACTTGCAGTGCGATCTGTGTCAGAAATAGGAATTACTTCTATTTTAGCCCTTGGCAACGCAGACGAGCAGTGTGGGTGCAATAATTGAATAACATGGATTTTTACATTTATTTTGCAACGAGCGGTATAGTCAGGGTATTCGAGACTAGTGGCCTCTGAGGAGGATGCTTGTGTTGTGGCTACAACGTCTGAAACACATTTGTTAGGCTTATTATGTTTCACTTCTCAGAGAGAAGGCAAGATATATGTTTGATATTTGGTGTTTTGAGTTCCTAGTTTCTCAGGGCCAGATTTCTATCATGTAGAAGTTGACAGGATCAAGAAAAGGACAACCTTGTTTCAATAAATGGATGTTAGACTGAGTCGCTCTGGATAAGAAGGGTTTGATCTACTAAATGAGTGTTTTAAATGAACCTAATGGTTTAGGTTGGATCCTCTCAAGGTTCTCTGTTATGTAGGTCTACTGCTGTGTGTTAATGTTATGATGGGTTTAGGTTGGATCCTCTCAAGGTTCTCTGTTATGTAGGTCTACTGCTGTGTGTTAATGTTATGATGGGTTTAGGCTGGATCCTCTCAAGGTTCTCTGTTATGTAGGTCTACTGCTGTGTGTTAATGTTATGATGGGTTTAGGTTGGATCCTCTAACTGCGCTCCTGTACTGTTGACCCAACAGGAGAATGATGAGATCCGCTGTGCCTCCATCATGCTCCTGGGGAACCTGTCTAAGTTTGGTTCAGGAGAGCCTGTGTTCAAAGACCAGATCCACAACGTACTGGTCAGCCTGCTGCTGCACCTCAGTGACCCCAACCTGCAGGTGGTCAAGGTGGGTAACCTCACATCAACACTCAGGCAGTGGACTTGGGGAACTATGGTTCTACAAACTTGTTTGGTACACTATACCTGTTGTCTAGTTTTCTTTGCAGTCCTGTGCTTTACATACCTAGAATTCATCTGATATCGTCTAGTTTATATCATAGATTCATCTGGTATAGTCTGGTTTATGTCATAGATTCATCTGGTATAGTCTAGTTTATATCATAGATTCATCTGGTATAGTCTGATTTGTCATAGATTCATCTGATATAGTCTGGTTTATATCATAGATTCATCTGATATAGTCTGGTTTATGTCATAGATTCATCTGATATAGTCTGGTTTATGTCATAGATTCATCTGATATAGTCTGGTTTATGTCATAGATTAAAGTAAATTATACGTTATTACGTCATGTGGATTGAACTGAAGCAGCCTTTGTGCAGAGACTCAGATGGTAGGCTAAAAGACTGTTTCCTGTCTGTTTGTCCGTGCAGGCGTGTAAATATGCCATGCGAGTGTGTGCTCCGGTGGTGGGCTCAGAGCTCATCACCACTATGTTCCAGAACCATCTCCACGAGGACAAGAGTCTGCACTACGGAGAGTTCATCAACGACCTCACCAAATATATTGTGAGTTGATCACTGTCTAATACTGTAATACTCTACTCACCATCCACAAACTGGTACAGACCTCACCGTCGGCCATCAAAACCAGTAGCGGAGATTATTTACCTACTGTAGTAAACAGCTATTTAAATGCGTTGCACGCTATGCAATCACTAGAGCAGTTGCCTTGGAAACCCACCTTGAATAATGTTCTATTACAAAAGGTTAGTTATTTTTCTCTCTTCATATGATAGAACTGTTCTTTGATTTGTCCCCAGATTCAAGACTTCCCTGGCATGCTCAACTTCTACCACATCACTGTCATCCAGTTCTTCAAAAGCAGCTGGGCCGAGGTTCGGGCCGGCGCTGCTATGTTTATCGGTAGGTAGGGAAACTGGTTAGTGGGATGTCTCTGTTTTCTTTGATCATCTCTGTTTCCTCAACTTCACCTCAACACCAGGGTTGGGTTCTATTCCATTTCAATTCAGGAAGTACACTGAAATCCCAATTCTCTTCCATGCTTTTCAATAAGGAAAATTGGAATTTAGTTTACCTTGTGAATTGACCTCAACCCTGCTCAACATGGCTCTGCTCTGTGTCTTAGCTTCTGTAGCTATCCCTTTGTAGTCATTCATGAGTTAGAAAAGTATTAGTCATTTTTCAGACAGTGTTCTGTTATTAATATTGGATAAATGTCATAATTAGTTGTAATTTTCAAGAAGAGAATATCAGTGAAGCTGTTTGCACAAACCAAATATTCTCTCTCATTTACCATGGTAGAGATTTTCACGTAAATATTTATCTAATGGAACGTTAAAGTCCTTTATTTCTTTGTAGGTTTCCTTCTGGGTAATCTTCCTGAGGAATTATTTTCTCACATCAACATGGGGAGTGTGACCAAAGGTAGGCTGTTTCTCTAGTTCTGCTTCCCAGTGAGTTGGGCCTGTTGGAACGGTTGTAGTAGTCTGTGTGATGAGTACTCCTTCCATGTGATATTACTGTCACTAAAGGTGCTTGTGTATGTCGGGCCTGGAGTTATTCCTGCTCAGATCCAAGGGATCAGGGAAACCGCCTCATACTCATTGTCTTCTGTCTGACCAGGGATCAGGGAAACCTCCTCATACTCATTGTCTTCTGTCTGACCAGGGATCAGGGAAACCTCCTCATTGTCTTCTGTCTGACCAGCGTTGCATAGGAGTGATGCCACCTGGGGGAAGACAAAGACCTCATACTGTGTTCTGTCTCCCAGGTCTGGTCATGCTGCTCCAGGACCCAGACCCAGTGGTGAGAGTCAAGGCAGCTGAAGCTATGGGCCACTTCCATTGAACAGACACACATCCTGCCTGCCATTCATTACTTCATTAGCTGTTTTAGAGTTGTTCATGTTACTGTTTTCTACAAAGATGATCTGGTACTTCACATGTTGACAGCAACTTGAATTAGTCCTTGAAGGTATGTATTAGTGACCAAAGACTGTACCTCCATGTATAGAAGAACATGCATAGCACTTTGGAGCAGTATTATGAAATCTGAGGCTTTTTGAATTGGTCTTTTAGAATGTTGACAGTGGGTTAGGTCAATTGGCCAAAGGGCTTGACCTCCGCTGAGCTTCGTGTTTAGCTGAATTCCAAATCGAGCACTATCCCCTCTTCCCTAGGCACTCCTGTAGACCTGAAGGGATTAGAACGGTGTAGGCAATATGGTAGTTACTTCCTTGGCCTCCTGATGGGATTTGCCTACTGGATGGAATCTCCATCATATTGGTTATAGCCGTCTGTCCCTTTTCAGGTCAGGAAAAGGGGCTTGCGGGGAGGGGTTGATCTCCAGCCTCCATTCACACTAGTGTAGTGGATCAACCCCTGAAACACACGTAGGGCTGGCACTATTACCCTGTAACCCACGGTTATGGATGAAGACCGTAAAGAAAGTAACCTCCATTACCGTAGAAAATTAATGTGTGCAGTTAAGTCCCTTCCTTCTGCAACATGGACTCTTAACATGATTACAACTTTGTTGTAATGTAGAATGTTCATTCAAATGATGTTAACTGATGTGGCTCATGCAATGGAATGTACTGCACTTTTTGTAATGTCTATTGAGTTGTATCACCAAATCACAGCACATATTTTACTTCCTGCTTTGGTCCTATGGGTAGACTCGCAATGGCTGCCAGTCCACCCATTATGCCAACGTTGAGTTGAACGGGGACTCCCGTTCTATTCATTCTGTTTCTATGGCAGCACATGCAGTCAGGAACGGAGGAGAAATGTGCGTCTACATTTATTAATTTGTATTGTTTTTGCTATTTGAATGGTTGTTATGGTGACCAAATTGCCATCCTACAAAGCTCCATGACCGTCCACAGCCCTCCACTCAAGGATGAGCAGTTATCAGCCACGTCCAAGGAGGCTGTCTGTCAGCAAGGATGGCCCAAAACCATCCCATGTACCTGTTCTTACAGTTACTTCTGAGGCAGAAGGGATTTCAGAGGCTCCATTTATTCTGCTGCTAGCATTGTTTAACAACAGAACTGCATCCTGAAACACTATTGTAGCTATTTCAGAAAATGTCTTGTAGGAACAGGAGATTACTACTGACCACGAGACCTCACCAGGTGGGAAAACAGGCCCTAGTTATATAGTTATACATTGAGGGCCCAGAGTTTCTCCTTGTCAGGTCAGGGAAAACACCTGGGTCACTTTCATTAGGACCTCGCAACGGAAAATGAATATGGGAAGTTAGTCAGTCTTCCGTTTGGTGCCTAATGAATGTGACCCCTAGTCTTTATCTGTTCTTCTTTACCCCAGGTACAACATGTACGCAACCAGGCACTCCCGTGGAGTTGCCACAGTGCCAAATAATCAGACCTGGATTTAAATACTATTTGATTTATTTCAAAAATAGTGTGGTTTTACTTTAACCTGCCAGAGGGGCAGGGTTGGCAGTTTAGCCAGGGCTTTTCTATTGGATCCATTGTGCCAGCAGGCAAGCAGAATTAAGAACACCTAATGTACTTGAAATGATTTCAAATAGTATTTGAACCCATATCTACAAATAATAGTTTTACTGGGTAGCTGCATTAAGATGGACGCAATAACCTTTTCTTTCTTTTCACATCGCTTCTAGTCTTCTCTCACTCTTTCTCTTAAAAATGCACTTCACTTTTCCACTCCTGTCCGTTTCATGTGATTGGGTTAGGGTACTGATTATAACAGGTTATGAGGTCTTAAGAGATGACATTCCTGTCGAGGTTTTACGTTGCACTACTTAATCAGTCTGTCATTGTACACAGTGAATGACACATCCACATGTTTTGTTGTTTAACTGGTGGGTAGAGATGTTTTACTGTGGTAAAGTGCAGTATAGGCGCTATTTAATGTGTTGCCTACATTGGGTAAAAGTCCTGGTCCTAAAGTACAGCTGGATTGGACCTGTGTGTCTGTCAGTGTCTGGGGTGTTGAAGGGTTACTGGGGATGATGGCTGTTCTGTTGGACCATTCTTTGTTAATGTGACATCTTTCAATAATGGACATGGGAAAGTATTATATGCACACTGTCCATTTGAAACAGAAACAGGCCTATGACGTTGATGGAAATCATATTTTATTTACAAAATAAAGTGACGATCCCTATAAAAATAACTGGTGTCCTGAGCCTTTTATGTCACAATTGTTCAAAGGAAAGCACTAAGACATAATAAATCATATGGTTATTAAAGCTGTTTTAAAAGGAAAGTATGGGTTAAAGATATATATATATATATATATATAAAGGAAAGGTACTTCTATACTATTGAGCATATAAACCGTATGTGGAAGCTTATTTGATAACCTGTGGGAGTCCCCTGCTCTCCTCACACTCACAGCATTCATCTGGAAAGGCATCTGCCTGATGGAAGTGAATTGGGGAATAAGATTTAATTGTGTCCATCAGAGCAGTTTTTCTAAATGACTAATGGTTTTTAATATATCTCACTTCAAACTACTGTCCATTGGGTCTCTTCACAACTCCTCAAAAGGAAGAGAGGAGAGTATTGGTTGGGTAGTTTGAAGACTGTGAGAAGAAAAAGAAAGTGAGTCTCACCCAGCAGTATTGGGATCTGTAGTGTTCAAGGTGAATCAAACCATTGGTGATGAAGTTAATTTAACTCTAGGCCATATAATTGATGTTACATTCACTACACGTTCTAACTGGCCACGGTATTCAACTGCAGTCAGCAGATTGGGGTCTCAGGCAGTCTGAGATAATCAACGCCTAATGGAATAGAATACATACCGGCGTATTGAATCTGACTCAATTTAACTTCATGACCAAATGACGGCTTGTTGAATGTAATGGGCTGAACCTTGATAACCACTCGCCCATGTGAATGACTGGATGTCCTCTTAGAACTGCTTCCAGTGACCGCTCTGCATGAGAAACCCATATTGTCTAAATAAGCAATCCAATCTCAAGATCCGTAATGGTGATTTAAAATGATCAGTGTCATCATCGCATTGAATGGCACCGGTGTTCTTCTCTGGTCAACACAGTTAATTTCAGATAACAATTGGTTTACCCTAAATGGCAGCTCCACATTGTCATGCAGGTCATTTCAAATCTTAATTGACCATCTTTAAATAATGACTTTGAAGGTAATGCAATCATATACTGTAGCTGCACTTGAGGAGGCTATGGATTTGAATGCCAGCTAGATCAGTGGTCAGGACAGGAGATGGTGATATTGATGCTTCATTGTCCTAGAGAAGACAGGAGATGGTGATATTGGTTCTTCATTGTCCTAGAGAAGACAGGAGATGGTGATATTGATGCTTAATTGTCCTAGAGAAGACAGGAGATGGTGATATTGATGCTTCATTGTCCTAGAGAAGACCGGAGATGGTGATATTGGTTCTTCATTGTCCTAGAGAAGACAATGGATGGTGATATTGGTTCTTCATTGTCCTAGAGAAGACAGGAGATGGTGATATTGGTTCTTCATTGTCCTAGAGAAGACAGGAGATGGTGATATTGATGCTTCATTGTCCTAGAGAAGACCGGAGATGGTGATATTGGTTCTACATTGTCCTGCAGAAGAGAAAAGGCAATAATAGTTAGTCTAAAGTTGTGACCAATGATGCATATAAACCCTGGATTGCTGATGTATTGGCCATTGAGAGGCTAGAAAACCACCGGTCTCTTCCCCAGTAGAAGTAATCCTTTAGTTTTTTCTTTCACATTTTCAAACAGTCCAACGGGGATATACATTTGGATGAGGTTTTTTCCTCGCCTGAGTAGCCTCGTTTCACTGCCAAAAATAAAATTAAACCATCTAGTGTTCAGAGAAATAACAACACAATGTCAAATACAGGTAGCCTAGTCAAATAATTAACATCCAATCACATTAACCGTTACTCTCTCGCGGAGATTCCACTAACGGTCTGTATGAAGCCAAACGTAGCTGCAGCTCATGTTGGTATCTGTACTGATGGTGCAAAAGCCATGACAGGGAGACATAGTGGAGTGGTAATGCGCAGGCAAGCAGTTTCTCCCGACGCCACTTGGGTACACTGCAGCATCCACCGAGAGGCTCTTGGGTACACTGCAGCATCCACCGAGAGGCTCTTGGGTACACTGCAGCATCCACCGAGAGGCTCTTGGGTACACTGCAGCATCCACCGAGAGGCTCTTGGGTAAACTGCAGCATCCACCGAGAGGCTCTTGGGTACACTGCAGCATGCACCGAGAGGCTCTTGGGTACACTGCAGCATCCACCGAGAGGCTCTTGGGTACACTGCAGCATCCACCGAGAGGCTCTTGGGTACACTGCAGCATCCAACGAGAGGCTCTTGGGTAAACTGCAGCATCCACCGAGAGGCTCTTGGGTAAACTGCAGCATCCACCGAGAGGCTCTTGGGTAAACTGCAGCATCCACCGAGAGGCTCTTGGGTAAACTGCAGCATCCACCGAAAGGCTCTTGGGTAAACTGCAGCATCCACCGAGAGGCTCTTGGGTACACTGCAGCATCCACCGAGAGGCTCTTGGGTACACTGCAGCATCCACCGAGAGGCTCTTGGGTAAACTGCAGCATCCACCGAGAGGCTCTTGGGTACACTGCAGCATCCACCGAGAGGCTCTTGGGTACACTGCAGCATCCACCGAGAGGCTCTTGGGTAAACTGCAGCATCCACCGAGAGGCTCTTGGGTACACTGCAGCATGCACCGAGAGGCTCTTGGGTACACTGCAGCATCCACCGAGAGGCTCTTGGGTACACTGCAGCATCCACCGAGAGGCTCTTGGGTAAACTGCAGCATCCACCGAGAGGCTCTTGGGTAAACTGCAGCATCCACCGAGAGGCTCTTGGGTAAACTGCAGCATCTACCGAGAGGCTCTTGGGTAAACTGCAGCATCCACCGAGAGGCTCTTGGGTAAACTGCAGCATCCACCGAGAGGCTCTTGGGTAAACTGCAGCATCCACCGAGAGGCTCTTGGGTACACTGCAGCATCCACCGAGAGGCTCTTGGGTAAACTGCAGCATCCACCGAGAGGCTCTTGGGTAAACTGCAGCATCCAGCGAGAGGCTCTTGGGTACACTGCAGCATCCACCGAGAGGCTGTTGCTGCCAAGGGAATGGATGACAGCTTGAAAGACATTTTGGACACGACAGTGAAAATGGTTAACTTTGATAAAGCCCCTTAACTCTTGTGTATTTTCTGCACTATGCAATGATATGGACAGTGACCATGTAACGTTTTTACAACATAAAAGTGCGCTGGTTATCAAGGGACAGAGTATTGACACGTTTTTTTTTAAATAGAGAGACGAGCTTAAAGTTTTCTTTACTGACCATAATGTTCACTTGTCTGACCGCTTGCATGATGACGGGTTTCTCACACGACTGGCCTATCTGGGTGATGCTTTTTCTCGACTGAATGATCTGAATCTAGGATTACAGGGACTTTCCGCAACTATATTCAATGTGTGAGACAAAATTGAGTCTGTGATGAAGAAGTGTGAGCTCTTCTCTGTCTGCATTAACAAGGACAACACACAGGTCTTTCCATCATTGTATGATTCTTTGTGTGAAAATGAAATCAAGCTTACGGACAATGTCAAATGTGATATAGCAAAGCACCTGTGTGAGTTGAGTGTGCAATTTACGCAGGTACTTTCCCAAAATGGTTGATGACACAAACAACTGGATTCGTTATCCCTTTCATGCCCTGCCTCCAGTCCACTTACCATATCTGAACATATTTATTTAATCAGAAACCACTGCCAGATTTCTGGATTGGGCTCAGAGTGTCCTGCCTTGGCAAATCACACCGTTAAGACACTGATGCCCTTTGCAACCACGTACCTATGTGAGAGTGGATTCTCGGCCCTCATGAAAACTAAATACAGACACAGACTGTGTGTGGAAAATGATTTAAGACTGAGACTCTCTCCAATACAACCCAACATTGCAGAGTTATGTGCATCCTTTCAAGCACACCTTTCTCATTAACCTGTGGTGAGTTATTCACAATTTTCGATACGAGCTCTTTGTCACTTCCCATGAGCCATGTTGTGACGTCAACTCACACTCATTCTTATGTTTAATAAATGTATCGTATAGTGTGTGTGGCAGGCTTACAATGATGGCAAAAAACAACATTTGAGAGTGTGCTGACCCAGGTGCTAGAGGGGGTACAGCTGGAGGTTGAATGTTTGAAGGGGTACGGGACTATAAAAAGTTTGGGAACCACAGCTCTTTAGGAATGAATAGAATTCTACACTATTTCAATTAAGGGCAAAATTACGTGCTCAGAGTTTGCAAAGCTGTCATCAAGGCAAAGAGTGGCTACTTTAAAGAATCTAAAATCTAAAATATATTTTGATTTGTTTAATACTTTGTTGGTTACTACATGATTGCATGTGTGTTATTTCATAGTTTTACTACAATGTAGTAATGTCGTTTTTTTTATTTATTTTTTACCTGGAATGAGTTGGTTTGTCCAAACTTCTGACTGATACTGTACATCCAACTTCACTCCTATTCAAGAGAGCAGGAGGTAGTTATGAGAGTGAAGGAAGGTCTTCCCTTTCATGAATGATGGAACATCCTCAGTATGGCTGGAGGACAGCTGCCTCCCATCACATTGAAAGAGGATCATTAGGAGGTTTCCTTGTTATGCATCAGCTCATGTTTCATCTGATCACAAGACCGTGATGTCATATCACAGGACTCAAGGATTTTCATGATTTTATATCACAAGACTATGATTTTATAAATTCCTACCACAAGGATTTATTATGATGTCATGCTGAATTTGATCACTTAAAATGTGTGACAGGAGCAGGTTATAGATCTGTCACCTGACCAAGGAGAAGGACTCCTCCTCCTCTCTCTCGTGTCACCACACGAGGGAGCTAAAGCTCATCATAATCAAATAATCCTCACGTTGTCGTTTCAACCTTGCTGAATTGCTAAACGTGAGAGTCAGACAGTTCTACATTGACTGGAATGCTAAAGCCAATGAAGAGAGTGAGAGAAATGTGATTATTATCCAATGGAAACGGTTCTGGGGATGTGGGTTAAAAGGTCAAACACACTGTGATCAGATTGTGTTTATCAAGTCATTCACATTACCTTGCAGAAATCCACTTTAATCCTTCTCAGGGTTGAATCCTTATAGTCTCAGGATTAGGGAAAACGTGTGTATATGTGAGGTCAGGTAGATGTGATTCTAACTGCGTTCCAAATGGAACCATATTCTCTACATAGTTCACTACTTTAGACCAGAGTCTAGGGAATAGGGTACCATTAGGGATGCTACCTCTGTGTGCCTGAGGTCATTTTCTATGTTGGAAAAACATTAACTGTCCTTCATCATAATCAAGTTGATCTTTTCCATTGTTACCATACGGTCAGTACCTCCTATCGACTTGGGCTGTTCTCTCCCTCTTTGTTGGCTGGTTTAAACAGGGGATTACTGCTCATTTGTTGCTGTATGATAACGTCTCTCATTGGCACCCATTTACTGCTAATGCTAATGCTGCCGATGAAAGGGCCTGACAAGACCCACACACACACACACGCACGCACGCACGCACACACACGCACGCACACACGCACGCACGCACGCACACACACACACACACACACACACACACATTAACACACACACACACACACACACACACACACACACACACACACACACACACACACACACACACACACACACACACACACACACTCAGAGAAGCAGGACAGAGATCCGGTGTTAATCACAAAGACTAGGAAACCAGCCTTGCATACGGACTACAATATGACAAAACGTAATGAAAGATTACGGCACCCTTGTGAGATGTTACTGTAAGGTCATTGGAAGGATTTTGATAACTGGCTGAAGATGATACTGGAAGGTCATTGGAAGGATTTTGATAACTGGCTGAAGATGACACTGGAAGGTCATTGGAAG
Organism: Oncorhynchus kisutch; assembly: GCF_002021735.2. Lineage (NCBI taxonomy): Eukaryota > Metazoa > Chordata > Actinopteri > Salmoniformes > Salmonidae > Oncorhynchus > Oncorhynchus kisutch. Next base: position 1,968,923 of record NW_022261979.1, on the reverse strand, counting down.
GATTTTGATAACTGGCTGAAGATGACACTGGAAGGTCATTTGAAGGATTTTGATTACTGGCTGAAGGTGACACTGGAAGGTCATTTGAAGGATTTTGATTACTGGCTGAAGGTGACACTGGAAGGTCATTTGAAGGATTTTGATAACTGACTGAAGGTGTCATTGGAAGGTCATTTGAATGATTTTGATAACTGGCTGAAGGTGGCACTGGAAGGTCATTTGAAGGATTTTGATAACTGGCTGAAGATGGCACTGGAAGGTCATTTGAAGGATTTTGATAACTGGCTGAAGGTGGCACTGGAAGGTCATTTGAAGGATTTTGATAACTGACTGAAGGTGACACTGGAAGGTCATTTGAATGATTTTGATAACTGGCTGAAGGTGACACTGGAAGGTCGTTGGAACCTCTCTCCTCCACCTCTCTCTCTCTCTCTCTCTCTCTCTCTCTCTCTCTCTCTCTCTCTCTCTCACTTCTCCACCAAACCTCTCTCTCTCTCCTCCACCACCTCTCTCTGCTCCACCACCTCTCTCTCTCCTTCTCTTTCTCTTTCTCTCTCTCTCCTTCACCACCTCTCTCTCTCTTTCTCTTTCTCTTTTGCTTTCTCTCTCTCCTTCACCACCTCTCTCTCTTTCTCTTTCTCTCTTTCTCTCCACCTCTTTCTCCCTCTCTCTCTCTCCCCCTCTCCTCCACCACCTCTCTTTCTCTTCACTTCGCTCTGTCTATCTCTTTCTCTTCCACCATCTCTCACTGTCCTCCACCACCTCTCTTGCTCTCCTCCACCACCTCTCTATCTCCTCCACCACCTCTCTCTCTCCTCCAACACACTCTCTCTCCCTTCCCCACCACACCTCTCTCCTCCTCCACCACCAGTCTCTCTCCCCACCACCATCTCTATCTCCTCCACCACCAACTCTCTCCTCCACAACATCTCTCTCCTCCAAAATCTCTCCTTCTTCCTCCTCCACCACCACCATCTCTCTCTCTCCTCCACCATCTTACTCTCTCCTCCACCTCTCTCTCTCCTCTACCACCTCTCTCCCACTTCTCCACCAAACCTCTCTCTCTCCTCCACCTCTCTCTCTCTCTCACCACCTCTCTCTTGTTCTCCTCCACCACCTCTCTCACTCTCTTTCTCTTTCTCTCTCTCTCTCCACCTCTTTCTCCCCCCCTCTCTCTCTCCACCTCTCCCCCTCTCCTCCACCATCTCTCCCTCTCCTCCACCACCCCTCTCTCTCTCCTCCACCACCTCTCTCTCTCCCCACTACATCTCTTTCTCTCCCCACCACCTCTCTTTCTCTCCTCCACACCTCTCTCTCTCCTCCACCATCTCTCTCTTTCCTCCACCACCCCTCTCTCTCTCCTCCACCACCTCTCTCTCTCCTCCATCTCTCTCTTTCCTCCACCACCCATCTCTCTCTCCTCCATCACCTCTCTCTCGCCTCCACCATCTCTCTCTTTCCTCCACCACCCCTCTCTCTCTCCTCCACCACCTCTCTCTCCTCCACCATCTCATTCTCTCCTCCACACCTCTCTCTCTCCTCCACCATCTCTCTCTTTCCTCCACCATCCCTCTCTCTCTCCTCCACCATCTCTCTCTCTCCTCCACCATCTCTCTCGCTTTCTCCGCCACCACATCTCTCTCTCTCCCCACCACCTATCTTTCTCTCCTCCTCCACCACACCTATCTCTCTCCCCACCACCTATCTTTCTCTCCTCCTCCACCACCTCTCTCTCTCCTCCACCATCTCTCTCTATCCTCCACCATCTCTCTCTCCTCCTTCATCTTTCTCTCTCCCCACCACCTCTCTATCTCTCCTCCACCATCTCTCTCTTTCATCCACCACCTCTCTCTCTCCCCACCACCTCTCTTTCTCTCCTCCACCACCTCTCTCTCTCCTCCACCATCTCATTCTCTCCTCCACACCTCTCTCTCTCCTCCACCACCTCTCTCTCTCCCTACCACCTCTCTTTCTCTCCTCCACCACCTCTCTCTCTCCCTACCACCTCTCTTTCTCTCCTCCACCACCTCTCTCTCTCCTCCACCATCTCTCTCTCCTCCACCATCTCTCTCTCCTCCACCACCTCTCTCTCCTCCACCATCTCTCTCTCCTCCACCATCTCTCTCTCCTCCACCATCTCATTCTCTCCTCCACACCTCTCTCTCTCCTCCAACACCTCTCTCTCTCCCCACCACCTCTCTTTCTCTCCTCCACCACCTCTCTCTCTCCCTACCACCTCTCTTTCTCTCCTCCACCACCTCTCTCTCTCCTCCACCATCTCTCTCTCCTCCACCATCTCTCTCTCCTCCACCACCTCTCTCTCTCTCCTCCATCACCTCTCTCTCCCCACCACCATCTCTCCTCCTCCACCACCATCTATCTCTCCTCCACCACCTCTCTCTCTCTCCTCCACAACATCTATCTTTCCTCCACAATCTCTCATTCCTCCTCCTCCTCCTCCACCACTCTCTCTCCACCTCTCTCCCTTTCTCTCTCCACCTCTTTCTCCATCTCTTTCTCCTTCACAACCTCCTCATCTTCCTCCTCTTCCACCACCACTCTCTATCTCTCCACCTCACTCCCTCTCTCCTTCAACACCTCTCTCTCCTCCACCACCTATCTCTCCCACTTCTCCACCAAACCTCGCTCTCTCCTCCACCACCATCTCTCTCTTTCTCCTCCACCATATTTCTCTCTCCTCCACCTCTCTCTCTCCTCCACCACCTCTTTCCCACTTCTCCACCAAACCTCTCTCTCTCCTCTACCTCTCTCTCCCTTCCTCACCAACTCTCTCTCATTCTCCTTCACCACCTCTCTCTCTCTCTCCTTCATATTTCTCTCTCCCCACCATCTCTCTCTTTCATCCACCTCCCCTCTCTCTCTAATCCACCATCTCTCTCTTTCCTCCACCACCTCTCTCTCTCCCCACCACCTCTCTTTCTCTCCTCCACCACCTCTCTCTCTCCCCACCACCTCTCTTTCTCTCCTCCACCACCTCTCTCTCTCCTCCACCATCTCTCTCTCCTCCACCACTCTCTCTAACCTCCTTCATCTCTCTCTCTCCCCACCACCTTTCTTTCTTTCTTTCTCCTCCACCACCTTTCTCAATCTCCTCCACCATCTCTCCCTCTCCTCCACAATCTCTCCCCACCACCTCTCTCTCTCTCCCCTCCACACCTCTCTCTCTCCTCCACCACCTCTCTCACTCTCCTCCACCACCTCTCTCTCCTCCACCATCTCTCTCTCTCCTCCACCATCTCTCTCTCCTCTACCATCTCTCTCTCCTCCACCATCTCTCTCTCCTCCACCACCCATCTCTCTCTCCTCCACCACCTCTCTCTCTCCTCCACAACATCTCTCTCTCCTCCACAAACTCACCTTCCTCCTCTTCCTCCACCACTCTCTCTCTCTACCTCTCCCTTTCTCTCTCCACCTATTTCTCCATCTCTTTCTCCTCCACAACCTCTCCATCTTCCTCCTCTTCCACCACCACTCTCTTTCTCTCCACCTCACTCCCTCTCTCTCCTTCACCACTCTCTTTCTCCACCTCTCTCTCCTCCACCAACTCTCTCTTTCCCCACCTCTCTCTCCTCCACCACCTCTCTCTCTCCACCTCTCTCTCTCCCTCTCTCTCTCCACCTCTCTCTGTCCTCCACAACTTCTCTCTTTCCTCCATCACCTCTCTCTGTCTCTCTCGCGCTCTCTCTGAAATTACAGTCATTCATTCCCACCTGGCAGGCGTGGAAAGCTAGACAGAAGAGGAATGTATCTGGAGTTGTCCCCACTCTTTCAGGACATACTGTATGCCTTTAATTTGTGACTCGATTGCTTTTGCTCACATTTGATAGTTCCCATCAATTTATACTGTGGTGTGATACAATGAAAACACCTTGTTGTGCTCTGAAACCATTATATTTGAGATCCTGTAGTAATCTTGATTCTGGTCTGGATCAAGGAAATTGTCTGATGACACTGGCTTGGTATTAGAAAACCTGTTTCAATTGCAGACTGAAAGAGTTTTATTGACTTTGCAGTAAACTTGAAAATGTTTCATGCAACTTTTTATGCCATTTGTTTTCATATTCATACTGACATATAAAATTACTATCACGTCAAAACAAATGTGGATTTCAATACAATTAGTAGCTAAGACGAACTGTGGATTATGAATCGTTGCATTGTGACCATTGTCTTGCAGCCCAACCCATAACAACATCTCAGTAGAAGGAGAACTTGATGATTGCATACTACTACATCAACCAAAACAATACCTAGTGTGTTGCTAGGCTTGTGAGCTTCCATGCCCTTGGAAAATGATCACAGTTACCGCAAATTGAAATAACTGGGTGCTCCTTCCATTGATAATTTTCAATTTGGGTGCTTGGGTGTGTTCTATCCCATCAGGATGATATCCCCATAAGGATACTCTGTGTCTGGTTGTTCACTGCAGGTTCAAGAGAAGCAAACACACACACGCACACACACATGCACGCACACTCACACACACATGCACGCACACACACATGCACACACACACACACACACACACACACACAGGAGGGAGGGAGGATGAGCTAAACTCTTGCCGCTCCTCCACTAGAGGGAGAGGGAGAGAGGGAGGGAGGGAGGGAGGGAGGGAGGGAGGGAGGGAGGGAGGGAGGGAGGGAGGGAGGGAGGGAGGGTGAGCTAAACTCTTGCCGCTCCTCCACTAGAGGGAGAGGGAGGGAGGGAGGAAGGATGAACTAAACTCTTGCCGCTCCTCCACTAGAGGGAGAGGGAGGGAGGGAGGGAGGGAGGATGAACTAAACTCTCGCCGCTCCTCCACTAGGGCAAAGGGAGGGAGGGAGAGGGTGGGGGAGGGCTGGGTGTCCTTTAAACAAGGCTAATGGACACCAACTCTTTGATGAGGGAAAGGGAGAATTTCAAGGGAAACTGGACTGATAATTAAAAACGATTGATGCAACAACAGTAGTAAACATTATTCCACCTGAAAATATCTCTAAATGAACTAGCCTTTATATATATATATATATGTATATACAAAATAACCCTAAAATATTTTGTTTCTGGAGTTTCTATGGCGAAACCAGGAAATCAATACTTTTCCACCAGGAAATCAGTACTTAATTGTCACATAGAGAACCTTCATAACACATGCACATATTCAAATTAGTTTGCCCCGCCCCCATGCATGCACAGACTGTATGTATATTATCATGGATTAAGTTGTAATGTCCTCTGGATCATATGGAGCCTGTTAGTGTGAGCCTGAGAGAATTGAATGAGTTGAGAGAATGCAGTGTCTTTCTGTCTCTCTCTAACTACCACTGAATAATCTGGGAGGTGAGGTGTTAAAACACCACAGCTGGAGCAGGAACCTGTGAGCTTCTGGGGTGTGTTTTGTTCTGCCACTGTCATGCTTCTTTCCAAAACCCAGAGCTGACGCTGTCACTGTTGATCACCAAGACTGTTAAAGCTGTTCCCTCTGAACTGAGCTGTTGCTGTCACTGTTGATCACCAAGACTGTTAAAGCTGTTCCCTCTGAACAGAGCTGTTGCTGTCACTGTTGATCACCAAGACTGTTAAAGCTGTTCCCTCTGAACAGAGCTGTTGCTGTCACTGTTGATCACCAAGACTGTTAAAGCTGTTCCCTCTGAACAGAGCTGTTGCTGTCACTGTTGATCACCAAGACTGTTAAAGCTGTTCCCTCTGAACAGAGCTGTTGCTGTCACTGTTGATCACCAAGACTGTTAAAGCTGTTCCCTCTGAACAGAGCTGTTGCTGTCACTGTTGATCACCAAGACTGTTAAAGCTGTTCCCTCTGAACAGAGCTGTTGCTGTCACTGTTGATCACCAAGACTGTTAAAGCTGTTCCCTCTGAACAGAGCTGTTGCTGTCACTGTTGATCATTAAGACTGTTAAAGCTGTTCCATCTGAACAGAGCTGTTGCTGTCACTGTTGATCACCAAGACTGTTAAAGCTGTTCCCTCTGAACAGAGCTGTTGCTGTCACTGTTGATCACTAAGACTTAAAGCTGTTCCCTCTGAACAGAGCTGTTGCTGTCACTGTTGATCACCAAGACTGTTAAAGCTGTTCCCTCTGAACAGAGCTGTTGCTGTCACTGTTGATCACCAAGACTGTTAAAGCTGTTCCCTCTGAACAGAGCTGTTGCTGTCACTGTTGATCACCAAGACTGTTAAAGCTGTTCCCTCTGAACAGAGCTGTTGCTGTCACTGTTGATCACCAAGACTGTTAAAGCTGTTCCCTCTGAACAGAGCTGTTGCTGTCACTGGTGATCACCAAGACTGTTAAAGCTGTTCCCTCTGAACTGAGCTGTTGCTGTCACTGTTGATCACTAAGACTGTTAAAGCTGTTCCCTCTGAACAGAGCTGTTGCTGTCACTGTTGATCACCAAGACTGTTAAAGCTGTTCCCTCTGAACAGAGCTGTTGCTGTCACTGTTGATCACCAAGGCTGTTAATGCTGTTCCCTCTGAACTGAAGGGCTCTTTCCCAAATGGCACCCTATTCCCTATACAGTGCACAACCCAATGGTGCCTGGTCAAAAGTAGTGCACTAAATAGGGAAAAGGGTGCCATTTGAAACACAGCACTTCAGTTCAGAGGGTATTAACAGTATAGTGCCTGATTTCTTGGATAGTGGTCTGGGAGAGCCATGTGTGAAGTGAAGGGGAGCACAGTAGCCCAAGTGGTTCAGCTCCAAGCTGTTTCCAACTGTATATCACCCTGACGTCATGCAGGTTCCTCATCCAGTCAAATACATGAAGTAACATCTGGGCTGGATGATTTCTGATTGGTCGTCTTTCAGTTCCATGCTGTTTTTCATGCTCTCCCCTGGTACTGTATTTCCCTGAGCTCCTATGGCTGTAAAGGCATCCTAGGCTACAAATCATCAGCAAACAGTGTGTAGCCTCAGTACATGATTTCCTGTGCCAACTACCTGTTTGGGCCTGCAGACTAAATGATCGGGCTAATCGTAGAGATACTAATTAGTGAGTGTACGTGCAAATCTTACACCATCTGACTGAATCACATGGGCTAATTCATTTCATTTCACTAAAGCAATCTGTTCCTTTCTGGAGATGGGTCATTAAATCAAGGTACTTGTTCCCAGTCAAATGTCCTAGATTGGCGTTCTATACCTTCCAGTGGTGTGAGGAGATTGATTACGTTGCACCTCTGGCCTGGGTTCACTAGTAATGTACCGAATGAACATTTATCTCCACTTTCATCCTCGGATAACTCTGTTCTTTAAAGTAGCAGCAGAGCTCACTGTACAGAAACGTACGGGTACATCCCATATAACACCCTATTCCCTTCATAGTGCACTACTTCTGGTTAAAAGCAGTAGACTATATAGGTAAAAGGGTGCCATTTGGGACACATCCTGTGACTGACTGTCTGGTGCTGCAATAACATTAGCTCAACACCCACCGTGATAGGTCATCACATTTCATTAGACCTGATAGAGACCATGCAGCGCTTCACAAATAGTAAATGAGGCACATTAATATCTGGTCTTATCCAGTTAAATACGCTCCCATGTTAATGACCAATCACCAGCCTTAATTAACCAGCAATCGCCCACTTCTTAAATGTAATGAAATGCCACTTCAACCATTTAATTGTGACAGCACTTAGATGGTTTTGTCCTGGATGAAGTAAGGAAGCATCCCTCAGGGAAAAGTGAATTCTGTTGTGGTGAGGAGGACGCTGATCAAAGATCGCCTGCTGTGTATCTCAATTACAGGTCCATTTATTCCTGAGGAAATCCATTTGGATAATAGGACTTTATTATAAGTATTACAAGTTAACACTGTTAGTGTCTAATGGTATGGTGGCTATATAGTTGAATTTGTCTGTTGGAATATCCTCACCTATCTTTCAGTGTTAGCAGCTAACTGTGTTAAATCAAGTCTCCATCTGCTTAGATTTACAACTGAGAAAGAGAGCCAGCAGCTCTGGTAAAATAAGACTGTAGAGGCTATAATGGATATCTGAAAAGAGACGTGCACAAATGGCGTGTTCAAATGGATCCTAGGATAACTACAGCCAGTGTTCCCTTCTTGACTAAATTCACCTCAATTCATCATGTTGAGAGAGAGAGAGAGAGAGAGAGCGCATTGATAGAGGAGAAAGAGAGAGAGAGAGAATAAGAGAGAGAGAGAGAGAGTGAATAAGAGAGAGAATAAGAGAGAGCAAATGAGAGAGAGAAAGAAAAAGAGAGAGAGAGAGAGAGAGACAGATAGAGCGCAAATGAGAGAGAGAGAAAGAGAGAAAGAGAGAGAGAAAGTGAGAGAGAGAAGGAATAAGAGAGAGAGAGAGAAGGAATACGAGAGAGTGAATAAGAGAGAGAGAGAGAGAGAGGAGAGAAGGAATAAGAGAGAGTGAATAAGAGAGAGGGAGAGTGAATAAGAGAGAGAGAGAGAGAGAGAGAGAAGGAATAAGAGAGAGAGTGATTAAGAGAGAGAGAGAGAGAGAAGGAATAAGAGAGAGTGAATAAGAGAGAGAGAGAGAGAGAGAATAAGAGAGAGAGAGAGAATAAGAGAGAATAAGAGAGAATAAGAGAGAATAAGAGAGAGTTATAGAGTGTGTTCTCTGTCTGGTCGATGCCAGCGGCCCCAGACATTCCCCGCTGCTTGTTAGTGTGCCAGGACCTTAGCACCTCTGTGCTCCGCTCCGAGCACCCCTCCCACTCTGCTCCGTGCTCCCCTCCCGCTCCGCTCCGTGCTCCCCTCCCGCTCCGCTCCGTGCTCCCCTCCCACTCTGCTCCGTGCTCCCCTCCCACTCTGCTCTGTGCTCCCCTCCCGCTCCGCTCCGTGCTCCCCTCCCTCCCGCTCCGCGCTCCCCTCTCACTCCGCTCCGTGCTCCCCTCTCACTCCGCTCCGTGCTCCCCTCCCGCTCCGCTCCGTGCTCCCCTCCCTCCCTCTCCGCTCCGTGCTCCCCTCTCACTCTGCTCCGTGCTCCCCTCCCGCTCCGCTCCGTGCTCCCCTCTCACTCCGCTCCGTGCTCCCCTCCCGCTCCGTGCTCCCCTCCCACTCCGCTCCGTGCTCCCCTCCCGCTCCGTGCTCCCCTCCCACTCTGCTCCATGCTCCCCTCCCACTCCGCTCCGTGCTCCCCTCTCACTCCGCTCCGTGCTCCCCTCCCACTCCGCTCCGTGCTCCCCTCCCGCTCCGTGCTCCCCTCCCGCTCCGCGCTCCCCTCCCACTCCGCTCCGTGCTCCCCTCCCACTCCGCTCCGTGCTCCCCTCCCGCTCCGTGCTCCCCTCCCACTCCGCTCCGTGCTCCCCTCCCGCTCCGTGCTCCCCTCCCGCTCTGCTCCGTGCTCCCCTCCCCCTCCGCCCCCCCCCCTGCTCCACTCCGTGCTCCCCTCCTGCTCCGATCAGGACGGGCCAGGGGTTACACACAGCCAATTTACACTGACGGACATTCAACTTGTCAGCTCACAGTTGCTGCGAGAGAAATAATGACTTGTCGGCTCATCTGTGTTTTTCCCTCCAGAATGGAGTGATGGAGCTGGACTTGGAAACTAAAGACACAAGGCAGCTCTGAAACATGTGTTTGTGTACCAAATGGCAGCCTACTCCATACATAGTGCACTACGTGTGACCAAAGTCCTTATGGGCCCTGATCAAAAGTAGTGCTCTGTAAAGGGAATGGGGTGCCATTTGGGACGTGGCGCCCTGTATGTGTAGTTCACTGTGCCCTCAAACAAAGTGAACCAGAGAAGGGACCACCTGGTGAAAAGTCCCCCTAGTGATGGCTCCACATGCCCACCCATCTCAGCCAGGGCCTAATTAGAATAATTGCAGGGATTGTCTAACAGAGAGGAGCATGGGAAGTCCTGAGGTGGGACAGGAGAGGACATGGTTACACATATGGTTCATCGGCTGCTGGGAGTTTTTTTTCTTCAGATAATGAGTTAGATTTGAAAACAGAAAGTAAATGAAGGCCTTTGGTTGATTGAGACCAGAGGTGGTTGGTTGTCAAAGGCCTGTTTCAGCACCATAGAACTTTCTTAAGGGGCTTTACAGTGTGAATGTGCTGTTGCTGTGTGAACGTTCAGCAACAACATGGGAAAGTAAATTCACTCTGACTTGGAGACATAATTCACAGACCAGATCATATCATCAGATGTTGATTAGACTTTCTGTTGTTGCTGAAATGCTGCAAGATTTGTCATCATACATCTTTATGGCAAAACCATGGAACCAAAATATGACTATTGTACATTTCATGTTTAGGACTAAGGTACTGCTCTGTTGGCACGGACTGTTGGCACGTTCCCCCATTTAGTTCTATTAGATCCTGTGTTACGTGAAGTGAAATGATTTAGACATGGTTTGGTGATCCTGTCTGCTCTGTTATCCTGATATCCGATGCGTTTTGATAGACTGTTCATTAATTTAGCTAACCCACTTTCCTCCATTAGTATTCATGTAAATGAAAGGAGCCTCTATTTATTCCACATCTGTGATTCTGGAGCCAGTGCTTGTGACTTCCCTAATCGGCAGCAGTACAGTTCCATAGCTGGAGCTAGCCCTCCTTACAGATGACTGTTCCATCTAAAGAGACCAGCCTACTGACAGTCTGATGCCCAAATAGCACCCTGTTCCCTATATAGTGCACTACTTTTGACTGGAGTCCTATGGACCCTGGTCAAATGTGCCCTACAATAGGGGATAGGGTGCTATTTGGGACGCAACCCCAGTCTGCTGCCCATTGGTTCAATCTGGGTATGGATATCACACACGGCGTGTGTGTGTGTGTGTGTGTGTGTGTGTGTGTGTGTGTGTGTGTGTGTGTGTGTGTGTGTGTGTGTGTGTGTGTGTGTGTGTGTGTGTCCAAGCACATGGATCTATGTTTGGACACAGAGGGCTGTAACCCACTTTCTGTGTTTCTCCTGTCTAAGCAGTTTGTTGTCCTTGTAAAACAGCCGCTTCCTTTCCAACGTTGTGCGGTGCGTCAGTAACCTTCCCGCGCCCCTGTCTCGGTCACACTGCCGTGCACACTGGCGGCGCTGTGGTGGATTCCCCCGGGGGGCCTTCGGGCCCTCTGTGTCCTCCCTGTGTGTTCATCACTGCTGCGTTGTGCAAACACACACGTACACACACACACACCCCCTTCCCCCAGGGAGTGGTACCACATAGAGCAACAGAGCATACCTGTGGGGAACTGGTTTGTTCACCGGTGGACCCTGCAGTGCAGTGGCATCGCCCTCCAAGGCCCAGGCTCTACTAGGGGATTTAAAGTCAACATCAACCCAGGCAGAGCTTCAAAGACTGGGCTTCTGGCTTGGCAAGGCAGGGGTGGCAAGCCTCAGAGACCACCAAGAGTGATGGCTCAGTGGGTCAGTGCTAGCTTTGGGACACAACACCGGGAGTGTGTGTATTGGTGGGACTTGGTGAGTTGTGCATCGTTCTGGTGGGTGGCAACGGAAAATAACCACAATATAGCCTGCTTCACACCAATTTGTTTTCCTGTCAAAAAAGGCATGTGTATATTGTCTAGCAACTCTACTACCAAATGTAAAGTGAAATGTGTCCTTCGCTATCAAATAAACATTTGAATCCAACTTTTTCCCGAACCGCACCATGTTCCTGCTGTGTAGACAGTGGTGTATTTCATGGTAGAAGTGTGTGGACTAACGGCAGCCTGCTGTCCAACTCAGCAGGAATATGGACAAAAGTTGGATTCTGACGTTTATTTCATCATCTCTTTGAGAAGAGTTTATGCTTGTTTGTTCATTATACAAAACTAAAGTTATGTTCCAAATTGCACCCTATTCCCTATACAGTGGAATACTTTTAATTATGTCCGGGCTCTGGTCAAAAGTGGTGCACTATATACAGAATAGGGTGCCATTTGGGACACAGAGAGCCTAAGCTAACACACTGACAGTAAAGAAGGCGTAGTCTCAAAATAGAACACTGGATGAGAGTTACCGTAGTTACAACAACCCTGATGAGGTCACAGCCCAGATGTTAGTCTGCATGCCTGTAGAAACCCTCAGAGCAGACTGACACCAGAGTCTGTGCAGAAACACCTCAGGAGCAGCAACATCCAACATCACTTCTCATCACAGTAATAATGAATGTCTCCACAAGCTACCAGGAGCTAATTAGAACAGGAGGTATGGTGGCTGTCTGTCCATACCTTAGAGCTCGACATGACATGACACGCACAAAAAGAGAAAAAATCATATGTTTTGTATGTTGTTTTTCTTCATGAAATACATTAGGTCTATGTATCATATTAAAGGTCTCAGTCTATTTCCCCCCAGACCTACAGTAGGCCACTACAGTAGTCAGGGTCTAAGTTTCGTTGAGTTCAAATTTTCTGCATAAGGCCACACAGCCAGGTTTCATACATAAAATACACACATACAGATGTAGGATCTTAATGTGATCACCCTGTTGCAGGAGAACTTTCCTTGTAGTGTATTTGAGGTTTAAAATGGCTTCTAAAGTTTATAATTTACACTTTGAAATGTCAGTATTTATTTTTCCTTATGAAAAATGTATCAACCTGTCCAAAATGTCCATTAACTATATTCAATATAATAATTCACATTTCCTGTTGCTGCAGGATTATTTTACTGGCTCAATTTAAGATCCTACATCTGTACACACATTAATGCAAGTGCATTACTCATGTTACAATACCTGTTTACACAGTGTGTACGGCTCATTCAATAATGAATTCACATCTTCATGTTCATCTTCATTTTTCCAGTCCTGTGTCGTCAGGAATGGATTTTTTTAAAGCCAATTTAATTAGAGCTGTGAATATGGCTCTAACAATAGAAGGAGGAGAGGAGGAGTGGAAGAGGAGGAGAGGCGAGCCCTGTTACAGCGTAGTAGTGACACGCTGGCTCTTTCTGAGCTGGGAAGTGTTCATTTATCATTGTCTTCTGGGACAAAGAGAGGAGAACCTGTAACCATGCTAAGGGCTGTACTGTTCTAGCCTCCACATAGCTGGATGGAATGTAGTACAACACTGCAATAATGAGGTACAATGCAACTCCTGGAGGTGCATCCTGAATGGCACCATATTCCCTATGTAATGCACTTCTTTCGACCAGAGCCCTATGGGGTTCTAGGGAATAGGGTGTCATTGGAGACACATTCCTGATGTTTCATTTGCCGGCTGGCTCCTCCTCTCTCCTTCATCATTGTGGTTTTCTCTTTAACCACAGTGTGCAGTGTTTACATTACATATTACATATACATGGTGCCAACAGTTGCAACTTTGATTTGGCAAATGGGTGTCAGCCGCATCCTACACATGTACAACACACCCATTTCCCACCCCTCCCTCATCCTCTGCCAGCTGCTCACTGTACAGTCACAACAAGGCATTAGAAGGGTTAGACTAGCTTTGTCCCATGTTGGCCATTGATTTTGTGAGTCCATTTACGCCATCTTAATAATAAGGGGGGGGGGGGGGTATACTAATCGTGTTAAACCAAAAGCAGTGCCTGTTATGAGCCACCGTCAGACCTCTAGGGCTGCCTGCCAGCTTGTGGATGGGGGACAGATAGATTGAACCGGAAACTTCCACCAAATTAAATCAAAATTCCCAACTAAATGTTTCTCACCTTCTGGCTGGGATTATTACCCCTCTGCTTCTATGGCAGCCTGCATGGGACATAAAACAGGCCCCCAGACTTCATTGAGATTACAGCTGTGTCCCAAATAGCACCATATTCCCTATAAAGTGCACTACTTGGATGTAGTGCACAATAGCAGTAGTGCACCACATAGAGAATTGGGTAGTATTTCAGATGCAGACAGTGTCATTCAGACCCCTCCTAGGTCATGTACTGTCATGTTCTGGGCTGGCTGGTCGTCGTGTTGTTGTAGTGCTAGGGTGTCATCCATAAACAGAGAGTTTTGAGACAGAGAGGGGAGGAGAGATCTGAGCGTAGGGAGATAGAAAGAAAGACTAGCAGCCATTTGTTGAAATGGGCCTGGCTCTCTAGGCTTTTAAAAAACAGTCCTGCCTCTGTCAGTTAACATGTATAAGGGTTGTCCATTGTATGAAGGATCAATATCGGCATTAGGGGAGTGAATGGGAGCTTCACTGCAATTTGGGCTGAGAGCTCTTGAGTGCGGTGTAAGTAGTGGTGAAATGAGAGGATGAAGACGGCAGAGGGCGAGGCGAGGGAGGAGAGGAATATAATATAATGTGTTAGGAAGCAAGAAATGCAGCATGGTTACATTTGCATGACATTTTCAGAGTGCTGCGCTGACACAAAGTTAGGGTGTTCGTGATATTATATTATCTGTGTTCATATCTGGGTCCATCAAGAAATGTCCACGTTTTAGGATGTTCCTTGTTCCTTGTTCCTTGTTACACGTTAGTTTCCTTTTGTGCAGAATGTTTTTTCTCGCGTTTCTCAAGAGACTTGTATGTTAAACATGTTCATTCAGGTTCTAGTACTAATAGGTACATTAAGCCGGTATCTATGGTGTTGTGGCCACATAAGTCTTTATTGATGATAAACACTGGCCCTCATTATACAGCTAGTGCATATTCATGAGATGAGCAGTGTCGCCAGCTGGGGACAAAAGGGGAAGTCAAACACAAGATTGATATGTGCAGAAAATATCTACAAAAGCAAATTCCTTAGCTAGACTTTTCTCTTTCTCACACTACTTAAAGTGGAAATGACAGCATTTGAACTACTTTGCAGATATGAAACAGACAATCATAATCAATCAAATTCCCAGTTTGTGCTACAAAACCAACTTTCTAAGAGGTTTTAAAAATAGGTTCTATTTTTACAAAGAAGGACATGACGTAGAGCAAGGCATTGTTGTCAGAACAGATGGATCCAGTTCAATTCATGGTTTATACAATTCACCAATACATTCCTTGGTAGTCCAACAAATATTGCTATCATGTTGTAAATCACAACTGGCCTGGTACATTGTTTGCTTCCTCCAGCCATTCAGGATGCAATGTTTCTGTTTCAATGATAAAAACGGACGACTGTAACTAAGGCTGGGATTGTCAATACAATTAAACTAGCAACGGCCAATGATCACAAATCAGTCATAACGTGGCTAATAGGCTAGCTTATATATATTTATGTACCTATTTATTTAACAAGCTAAAAACACGGAGCCTAACCTTAGCTAGCTTCTGGGAGGATGTTATGTCCTTGGACGAGTGGGTGAGTGGCCAAAATCTTCCCCCATATCGTTTTTTTCTGTGGCTACAGCTAGAGATGCAGGTGTAATTTGGTTAGCTAGCAAGAAATGTGAATTACAGTCGTGGCCAAAAGTTTTGAGAATGACACAAATATTAATTTCCACAAAGTTTGCTGGTCAGTGTCTTCAGATATTTTTGTCAGATGGTACTGAAGTATAATTACAAGCATTTCATAAGTTTTAAAGGATTTTATTGACAATTACATGAAGTTGATGCAAAGAGTCAATATTTTCAGTGTTGACCCTTCTTTTTCAAGACCTCTGCAATCCGCCCTGGCATGCTGTCAATTAACTTCTGGGCCACATCCTGACTGATGGCAGCCCATTCTTGCATAATCAATGCTTGGAGTTTGTAAGAATTTGTGGAGTTTTGTTTGTCCACCCGCCTCTTGAGGATTGACCACAAGTTCTCAATGGGATTAAGGTCTGGGGAGTTTCCTGGCCACGGAACCAAAATATCGATGTTTTGTTCCCCAAGCCACTTAGTTATCACTTTTGCCTTATGGCAAGGTGCTCCATCATGCTGGAAAAGACATTGTCTGTCACCAAACTGTTCCTGGATTGTTGGGAGAAGTTGTTCTCGGAGGATGTGTTGGTACCATTCTTTATTCATGGCTGTGTTCTTAGGAAAAATAGTGAGTGAGCCCACTCCCTTGGCTGAGAAGTAACCCCACACATGAATGGTCTCAGGATGCTTTACTGTTGGTATAACACAGGACTGATGGTAGCGCTCACCGTCTTCTCCGGACAAGCTTTTTTCCGGATGCCCCAAACAATCGGAAAGGGGATTCATCAGAGAAAATGACTTTACCCCAATCCTCAGCAGTCCAATCCCTGTACCTTTTGCAGAATATCAGTCTGTCCCTGATGTTTTTCCTGGAGAGAAGTGGCTTTTTTGCTGCCCTTCTTGACACCAGGCCATCCTCCAAAAGTCTTCGCCTCACTGTGCGTGCAGATGCACTCACAACTGCCTGCTGCCATTCCTTAGCAAGCTCTGTACTGGTGGTGCCCCGATCCCGCAGCTGAATCAACTTTAGGAGACGGTCCTGGCTCGTGCTGGACTTTCTTGGGTGCCCTGAAGCCTTCTTCACAACAATTGAACCGCTCTCCTTGAAGTTCTTGATGATCCGATAAATGTTTGATTTAGGTTCAATCTTACTGACAGCAATATCCTTGCCTGTGAAGCCCTTTTTGTGCAAAGCAATGATGACGGCACGTGTTTCCTTGCAGTTACCCATGATTAACAGAGGAAGAACAATGATTCCAAGCACCACCCTCCTATTGAAGCTTCCAGTCTGTTATTCGAACTCAATCAGCATGACAGAGTGATCTCCAGCCTTGTCCTCGTCAACACTCACACCTGTGTTAACGAGAGAATCACTGACATGATGTCAGCTGGTCCTTTTATGGCAGGGCTGAAATGCAGTGGAAATGTTTTTTGGGGATTCAGTTCATTTGCATGGCAAAGAGGAACTTTGCAATTAATTGCAATTCATCTGATCACTCTTCATAACATTCGGGAGTATATGCAAATTGCCATCATACAAACTGAGGCAGCAGACTTTGTGAAAATGTATATTTGTGTCATTCTCAAAACTTTTGGCCACAACTGTACTTTGCTAGCTAGCTATGCTGAACTTGAGCGGCTGTTATATATGTCTTAGTTGCCAATCAAATGTATTTGGCATCGATCAGGCAAGTTCCCATTCAGTTGTCAAATCGTGGGTTGGCAGACAAGCTGCAGAAGGATGAACAGGCTACTATTCCCCATCATTAATCAGTGCAGTTTTGATTGGCCAAATACAAGCTGAAAAAGTTCAACAAGGTTTATCTACTGATTCCTCATTAGATTTTAGCTCATCTCGCTCTGGCTAACATTAGTTGTTGATCTTTGTTGTTGTTGATGTGCATAAACAACGGAGGGAGAGAGAGCCTGCCTTTTCATGGTTGTTTGATCAATAGGACTGTAAAGTTCCCAAATGTAAGAGGTATTTACATATTTGCAGAAATCCATTCAAGTGGATTTTGGTGAATGCTTTTTAATGTTCTTAAGTCGCGCTGTTGCTACTGCCTGTAAACACACAGTCCAGTTCAAAGTGAATGATGACAGGCCCATGTGGGAAATGGCTTATTTTCATATAGGCTTACTGTAGCTCTGTCTGGCTATGGCACACCGGTCTGTGTAGCATCCGTTCCTGGACAAGACAGATGTTTTTATGAGGTTTTATTTACTGCAGTGTCTATTAATGGTTCAAACCCACGGCCGCTTTGCCACTCTATACTGCTATAGAATTTTCGCAAGCCTTAGTCCAAGCCATTCTCAAATATTCTATGACTGCTCGCTTCTCAGAAAATATGTTCTTCCTGGGAGTGTACATGAACAGATTTGAATAAGATTTCATGTTGCTAAAACACTGTCAGTTCCACTTTTAATGCTGCCACATAACCAATCAATGGAGAAGATTATCAAAACAATCACCAGATGCAATAGTTTCCTTTCAAATATGATCGATATGTCTGTACTTTTTCTGTCCCATGGGGGAAGCCTGCACCCAAAGCTCCCCAAAGCCCTCACCAGTGGCAGGGACAAGATCAGTAGGACCACCTGGGTCCAGTAGCAGGAGGTGGTCTGTATCAGGAGAACCAGACACGTCACCCTCTGTCAGAAACGGCCCCTATCCCTTCATAGTGCATTCCTTCTGACCAGAGCGCTAGGAGCTTCCTATGTGGTCGGTTGGCATCAAAGACATGTTTCAAAAAGGGGAAGATGGCTGTATGTGCCTGGCTATCATAGCTTCATTATAATCTATGATCTCGATCCCTACACATCTCAACACAACACACAGTTTAGATTTGGTTTGAGTCATTTCAATGTCGTTTTTTTCCCCAGAAGATAAAAATAAATATATTTGAATTTATTAGGGATCCCCATTAGCCTCTTCCTGAGATCCTAACATCGAACCCAAACCGGCTGCGCACGTGCGCTATCATGCATAAATGTATTTTGCCCCCCCCACACCAAACGCGATCACGACATGCAAATCAAATCAAATGTATTTGTCATCTCGGTCATTTCTACAATACTCCAACCCAGTTTCTGTCTGGCATCAAGTGGAGATGCACCTATATGGCCAGCAGGTTTCCCTCTGATCTTTTAAGGGAGGGTGGGGCAAATCCAGACACGTCTCTGTATATGTGGTTCGCCTGCCTGTGGAAGATTATTCGGTCTCTTCCTGGACATGGTGGGAAGGGGGGGGGGGGGGGGGTCTGATCTGATCCATCGCTCATTCTTCCCTTTCACCACTCATTACCTTCCTCTTTCATCTTGGCAGTTTGTCCAGAATGCAGGAGATTGAAAAAGGAAAGGAATAGCAATCTCCACCAGCCAGAGAGAACAGGGCTGGAGGTGCTGCTGCTGCTGTGGCCTGCACATGGTCCTCATACAACAAACCATGCCCCAGCCGCGTTCTGGGATGATATCCATCCACCGGGTTGATATGATGACCTGGAGTACAATGAGACGGAGCCTTGTGCTGTCGAGCCAAGGTCGAGTAGAGAGACTAAAGAGACATGGAGAACAACGGCTTTGTCCAAGGATGCTTAACACCAGAGTGCGTTAAGGTGTGTGTGTGTTTGTACCTGTGTGTGTGGATGGTATAGCAAAGCTTGTGTTTCTGTGTTTAAGGGGCTGAATCAGAGTTTCATTAGTGTTTACTCAACAGGCCTGAGGCTCTATCAAGAGGCACACAGTGAGACCAGGCCATGGGATTGGTCTTGAGCTTTATTAACTTTGACCTGCCCATCCAGGGGTCATCAGAGCTTACTGCCTGCTGGGTTAAAGGCACCACATGTAACCTTGCTGCCTGCTGGGTTAATAAAGACACCACATGTAACCTTGATGGGTTAAAGACACCACATGTAACCTTGATGGGTTAAAAACTCCACATGTAACCTTGATGGGTTACAGACTCCACATGTAACCTTGATGGGTTAAAGACACCACATGTAACCTTGATGGGTTACAGACTCCACATGTAACCTTGATGGGTTAAAGACTCCACATGTAACCTTGATGGGTTAAAGACACCACATGTAACCTTGATGGGTTAAAGACACCACATGTAACCTTGATGGGTTAAAGACACCACATGTAACCTTGATGGGTTAAAGACACCACATGTAACCTTGATGGGTTAAAGACACCACATGTAACCTTGATGGGTTAAAGACACCACATGTAACCTTGATTGGTTAAAGACACCACATGTAACCTTGATGGGTTAAATGCACCACATGTAACCTTGATGGGTTAAAGACACCACATGGAACCTTGATGGGTTAAAGACACCACATGGAACCTTGATGGGTTAAAGACACCACATGGAACCTTGATGGGTTAAAGACACCACATGGAACCTTGATGGGTTAAAGACACCACATGGAACCTTGATGGGTTAAAGACACCACATGTAACCTTGATGGGTTAAAAACTCCACATGTAACCTTGATGGGTTAAAGACTCCACATGTAACCTTGGTGGGTTAAAAACTCCACATGTAACCTTGATGGGTTAAAAACTCCACATGTAACCTTGATGGGTTAAAGACACCACATGTAACCTTGATGGGTTAAAAACTCCACATGTAACCTTGATGGGTTACAGACTCCACATGGAACCTTGATGGGTTACAGACTCCACATGGAACCTTGATGGGTTAAAGACACCACATGTAACCTTGATGGGTTAAAGACACCACATGTAACCTTGATGGGTTAAAAACTCCACATGTAACCTTGATGGGTTAAAGACACCACATGTAACCTTGATGGGTTAAAAACTCCACATGTAACCTTGATGGGTTACAGACTCCACATGGAACCTTGATGGGTTACAGACTCCACATGGAACCTTGATGGGTTAAAGACTCCACATGTAACCTTGATGGGTTACAGACTCCACATGTAACCTTGATGGGTTAAAGACACCACATGTAACCTTGATGGGTTAAAGACACCACATGTAACCTTGATGGGTTACAGACTCCACATGGAACCTTGATGGGTTAAAGACTCCACATGTAACCTTGATGGGTTACAGACTCCACATGTAACCTTGATGGGTTAAAGACACCACATGTAACCTTGATGGGTTAAAGACACCACGTGTAACCTTGATGGGTTACAGACTCCACATGGAACCTTGATGGGTTAAAGACTCCACATGTAACCTTGATGGGTTAAAGACACCACATGTAACCTTGATGGGTTAAAGACACCACGTGTAACCTTGATGGGTTAAAGACACCACATGTAACCTTGATGGGTTAAAGACACCACGTGTAACCTTGATGGGTTACAGACTCCACATGTAACTTTCTGCTTGCTCGGTTAAAGGCACCACTGACAATTGCTTAATATGTATTGTTTTTGTTTTAAAATACGGGTGTGACATTAATCATGCTATCTCGTCCTCATCTGTCCCAGCCCAAGCTTTGTGTGATCAACAGTAAAGCAGGGCGTTGCTGAGCCAGTCCCGTCTCCCATTGCTGCTGCTGCGTGTTGGGTAGGTAGGTGCATTAATATGGGCAACACCTCCCTGTTCCATTGAGCAGCACCAGTATCACATTAGTGTGAGCAGAATTCTGATAACTAGCTGGAGCTTCAGTGATCAGCCTCCTGCTAATCTTTAGCAAGGTGACTTCCTGGATATTTCCCTCTACTAATGTTTTGTGAGATGATTCATCTTACCGTGTGATTCTGATACATTGGTAGCAATTACGTTTAAATAATGGGTGTGGTATTTTCAATGAAATAATACATGTTTTAATGGTGTGGATTATGAATGAAATGCAAAATGGGAGCCACGCAAAGGCAATTATGAAAGCAGATTATGCAAATGCTGTGCTCGTAACACAGAGCGTGCAAAATGTCTAATATTGTGGCTCTTCATGGATTAAGTTACTTTAACCAAATCCAATATCTCTGGCACTGCTCAGGGATAACATGAATACTGTGTGTAGTAGAATGCATTAGTAGGTGTATTGAAGGTTACAGTCATTTTGTCGAAGCATTGAGGAAGGTAATATGTGGGCCAAATGAGGATATGCTTTGACAATAGCGTGTAAATCTGAGAGAAACGCCACCTGTCAGCTGTACT
This sequence comes from Oncorhynchus kisutch, assembly GCF_002021735.2. Classification (NCBI taxonomy): domain Eukaryota; kingdom Metazoa; phylum Chordata; class Actinopteri; order Salmoniformes; family Salmonidae; genus Oncorhynchus; species Oncorhynchus kisutch. The sequence goes on along the minus strand of NW_022261979.1, from coordinate 1,947,531 downwards.
AGTACACCCCTGTGGTTAGGTACAGACTGCTACAGGCCATGCATCTTAACAACTGGAGACACCCTGCTTGGATTCCTAATAGGCAGCTAGGTGAAAAGGATAAACAGTCTAGGAAATATTAAGAGAGAACCATAAAGACAAACAGGGCAGCAGTACTTTCTGACCAACTACAGCACATAAATGGACAGTGGTGGAAAAAGTACCCAATTGTGATACTTGAGTAAAAGTATAGATACCTTAATAGAAAGTTACTCAAGTCAAAAAGTGGAAGTCGCCCAGTAAAATACTACTTGAGTAAAAGTCTAAAAGTATTTGTTTCTAAATATACTTAAGTATCAAAAGTAAAAGTATAAATCATTTCAAATTCCTTATATTAATCAAAGCTGACGGCACCATTTTCTTGTTTTTAAAATTTACGGATAGCCAGGGGCACACTCCAACACTCAGGCATAATTTATAAAATATGCTTTTGTGTTTAGTGAGTCCGTCAGATCAGAGGCAGTAGGGATGACCAGGGATTTTCTCTTGATAAGTGTGTGAATTGGACCATTTTCCTGTCCTGCTAAGCATTCAAAATGTAACGAGTACTTTTAGGTGTCAGGGAAAATGTAATGAGTAAAAAGTACATCATTTTCTTGAGTAATGTAGTGAAGTAAAAGTAAAAGTTGGCCAAAATATGAATAGTAAAGTACAGATACCCCCAAAAAACAACTTAAGTAGTACTTTAAAGTATTTTTACTTAAGAGAGTGAGAGAAAGAAATAGAGGGGGGAGGGAGTCGGGTTGAAAAACAGGACAGTGTTGATTCCATGCAGAAAAATCAACAAAAACGTCTTAAGGCTCTCGTCTCCACTGAACATAATGAGGTGGAGCGCTCTGAGTGGCTTAGGGTGTATCCCAAAATGGCACCACATTCCCTATTTAGTGCACTTCTTTTTTACCATGGTCCATAGGGCTTTGGTCAAAAGTAGTGCACTATATATAGGGAATAGGGTGCCATTTGGGACTCAATATTATAGTCACATTCACAGCTCCAAATCCGACACTGAGGGGGAAAACACAGGGCCTCAGAGAAAAAGAATAGAGTCGAAAAAGCAACAACAAAAAAAACGAACACAAGAACCAATTGAGCCTGGAAGCAGGTGGATATTCCTTTCAGGCAGCAGCACCGTGAAGCGAGAGACGAAACCCTCTCCTCCTCCACTTATCTTCCAATCAGCAGCCTTTTGAACGTCATTTCTCTCTCTCCCTCGTTTCTCTCCCTTTTTTTGCCACCCTCCATCCTCCTACCCTATCTGCTCATCTCCCCTGGCACCTGCCTCTGTGTCGGCAGAACAGTGGCGTAATGAACTCACTAACAGCCAATGAGGAAGTTAAGCATAATTATGTTTGTGTTCAGTGAAACCGTTAACGGCCATTCACTTGTCTCATCTTCCAAGGTACAGAGAAGGGATGCAGCCCTGCTCCAAGCCATGTTGCAGCCAAAGAGAAGTCATTCAGCCATGTTGCAGCCAAAGAGAAGTCATACAGACATGTTGCAGCCAAAGAGAAGTCATTCAGCCATGTTGCAGCCAAAGAGAAGTCATTCAGCCATGTTGCAGCCAAAGAGAAGTCATACAGACATGTTGCAGCCAAAGAGAAGTCATTCAGCCATGTTGCAGCCAAAGAGTGCGCAGATATGTCCCAGTATGCTCGCTGTTCATCCAATCTGCCAAATATATTAGGCTACACTGGACTACTACAGTCCACCTCTGTACTGCAGGGACGGGGCTGCGAGGGTAAGCTGTCAGAGGGATTGTGAGTGCAGAGTCCACAGTGTCCACCGCATGACAGGCCAATGGCCGGGGAGACCAGCTCTGACAGGGTGGACCTATGATGGATTTTACTCTTATATGTTTTACCTTCACTCTGTGTCAACGATGAAAAGCACTCTTATTTTTGGTGGTGGCATTTTTTTTTTCTCTCTCTCTCTCTCTCTCTCTCTCTCTCTCTCTCTCTCTCTCTCTCTCTCTCTCTCTCTCTCTCTCTCCCTCTCTCTCTCCCTCTCTCTCTCCCTCTCTCTCTCCCTCCCTCCTGCCGCCGTCTGCTCCCTCCGTTCCCCCCCCCCCTCCTGCCCCCTTCCGGGCCCCCCTGCTCACTTCTCCCCCTTCTGCCCTCTCCTGCCCCCTCCTGTATCCCCAGCCCCCTTCTGTCCCCTCCTTTCCACTCCTGTCCCCTCCTGCCCCCTTCTCCCCCCTCCTGCCCCCTTCCGGGCCCTCCTGCTCCCTCCTGTCCCCTTCTCCCCCCTCCTGCCCCCTTCCGGACCCTCCTGCCCCCTTCTGCCCCCTCCTGTACCCCCTGCCCCCTTTCCCCCCTTTCTGCCTCCTCCTTTCCACTCCTGTCCCCTTCTCCCCCATCTGCCTCCTCCTGCCCCCTTCTGCCTCTTCCTGCCCCCTTCTGCACCCTTCTCCCCCTCCTGCACCCCCCTGCCCCCTTCTCCCCCTCCTGTTCCTTTCTGTTTCCTCCTGCCCCCTTCATGCCCCCTCCTACCCCCTTCTCCCCCCAACTGCCTCCCTCAAGGGAACTCTCCCCTGCCTCCCTCATAATAACACAAATCTCTAGTCTATAGTTAATGGCCAGACATAGTATACATTCTAAATGGCACCCTATTCACTATACAGTGCACTACTTTTAACCAGGGCTCTGGTCAAAAGGAGTGCACTTTCAAGGCAATAGGGTATAATTTGGGAGGCAGACACAGACAGCCAGAGTACAAAGATGCAGCTCCAACATCACAGCGGCCTCTCTTTACAGATCAATGGGGAATTCTCCAGCAGACTGCCACTGGCACATATGTTAATCAATGCTGTTAATGTTGCCATGAATTAAAAGTGTAGATGTCACAGGAGGGTTTAACACAGCTGAGCCAGTGGAGGTAGGGGAGAAGGGGGGTAGGGGCATGGCCTGCTTTACTGGCCTCACCCTGGGTAGTCGGGGGGGGGGGGGGGGGGGGGTTCAGATGTTTCAACTCCAGGCTAATTGCTCCAAATTGGAAGAAAAGGGATTGTCCATCACATGGGATCCCAGCTGTGACCTATCAGCCCTCTGATTACATCTCTTAGACCTACCCCTATCAGCCCTCTGATTACATCTCTTAGACCTACCCCTATCAGCCCTCTGATTACATCTCTTAGACCTCCCCCTATCAGCCCTCTGATTACATCTCTTAGACCTACCCCTATCAGCCCTCTGATTACATCTCTTAGACCTACCCCTATCAGCCCTCTGATTACATCTCTTAGAGCTACCCCTATCAGCCCTCTGATTACATCTCTTAGACCTACCCCTATCAGCCCTCTGATTACATCTCTTAGACCTACCCCTATCAGCCCTCTGATTACATCTCTTAGACCTACCCCTATCAGCCCTCTAATTACATCTCTTAGACCTCCCCCTATCAGCCCTCTGATTACATCTCTTAGACCTACCCCTATCAGCCCTCTGATTACATCTCTTAGACCTACCCCTATCAGCCCTCTGATTACATCTCTTAGAGCTACCCCTATCAGCCCTCTGATTACATCTCTTAGACCTACCCCTATCAGCCCTCTGATTACATCTCTTAGACCTACCCCTATCAGCCCTCTGATTACATCTCTTAGACCTCCTCCTATCAGCCCTCTGATTACATCTCTTAGACCTACCCCTATCAGCCCTCTGATTACATCTCTTAGACCTACCCCTATCAGCCCTCTGATTACATCTCTTAGACCTCCCCCTATCAGCCCTCTGATTACATCTCTTAGACCTACCCCTATCAGCCCTCTGATTACATCTCTTAGACCTACCCCTATCAGCCCTCTGATTACATCTCTTAGACCTACACCTATCAGCCCTCTGATTACATCTCTTAGACCTACCCCTATCAGCCCTCTGATTACATCTCTTAGACCTACCCCTATCAGCCCTCTGATTACATCTCTTAGACCTACCCCTATCAGCCCTCTGATTACATCTCTTAGACCTACCCCTATCAGCCCTTTGATTACATCTCTTAGACCTACCCCTATCAGCCCTCTGATTACATCTCTTAGACCTACACCTATCAGCCCTCTGATTACATCTCTTAGACCTACCCCTATCAGCCCTCTGATTACATCTCTTAGACCTACCCCTATCAGCCCTCTGATGGTGTCTCTTAGACCTACCCCTATCAGCCCTCTGATTACATCTCTTAGACCTACCCCTATCAGCCCTCTGATTACATCTCTTAGACCTACCCCTATCAGCTGGGCCTATTTCTGCTCTGCATGCATGCATTATTTGGTGTTCTACGTTGTACACAAATGATATTTTTGCAGAATTCTGCATGCAGAGTCTCAATTTGGTCCCATTTTGTGAGTTATTGGTTGGTGAGAGGACCCCTGACCTCACAACCATAAAGGGCAATGGGTTCTATAACTGATTCAAGTATTTTCAGCCAGATCCTAATTGGTACAGTATGTCGAATTTTATGTTCCTTTTTGATGGCATAGAATGCACTTCTTGCCTTGTCTCTCAGATCGTTCACAGCTTTGTGGAAGTTACCTGTGGCGCTGATGTTTAGGCCAAGGTACAGTATGTATAGTTTTTTGTGTGCTCTAGGGCAACGGTGTCTAGATGGAATTTGTATTTGTGGTCCTGGCGACTGGACCTTTTTTGGAACACCATTATTTTGGTCTTACTGAGATTTACTGTCAGGGTCCAGGTCTGGTAGAATCTGTGCAGAAGTTCTAGGTGCTGCTGTAGGCCCTCCTTGGTTGGTGACAGAAGCACCAGATCATCAGCAAACAGTAGACATTTGACTTCCGATTTTAGTAGGATGAGGCCGGGTGCTGCAGGCTGTTCTAGTGCCCTCGCCAATTCGTTGATATATATGTTGAAGTGGATGGGGCTTAAACTGCATGCCTGTCTCACCCCACGGCCCTGTGTCTACCTCTCTCTCTCCCTATGTCTCTCTACCTCTATCTCTCTACCTCTCTCTCTCTCCATCTCTCTCTCCCTACCTCTCTCTCTCTCTCTCTGAGAGATCATGGTGTTAAGACAATGGTGAGCTCCACTGTTACAGTATGATCACTACCTCTTTCTTCCTCTACCTCTCTCTCTCTCTCTCTCTCTCTCTCTCTCTCTCTACCTTTCTCTCTCACCCCCCCCCCCCCCTCTCTCTCTCTCTCTTTCTCTCTCTGCCTCTCACTCTCTCTGCCTCTCTCTCTACCTCTCTCACTGCCCCTCTATCTCTCTCTCTCTGTCTCTCTCTCTATCTACAAATCTCACTGCAGAGTTCACAGAGCAGATCATTGTGTTAAGACACTGGTGAGCTCCACTGTTACAGTATGATCACTGCAGCTCAGTAGATTTAAATCTGTCATCAGCCGCAAACACACATCCCCTACACACAAACACACACGTACACACAGGCACAAACAAACCCATACACACACACACACACACACACACACACAGGAATGCATACATACACACACACCAGGATCTCCTGGTGCTATGTGGTCATTCAGCTGCAGTAAGGATTACCTGTGTGTGTGTGTGTGTGTGTGTGTGTGTGTGTGTGTGTGTGTGTGTGTGTGTGTGTGTGTGTGTGTGTGTGTGTGTGTGTGTGTGTGTGTGTGTGTGTGTGTGTGTGTGTGTGTGTGTGTGTGAGCTTCCCTCTGGAGAGCCTGCAGCCCAGCTGGCAGCATAAACCAGGATATCTGTTCATTCCATACAGACAGTAAACCATGATATCTGTTGGTTCCATCAGACAGTAAACCAGGATATCTGTTGGTTCCATACAGACAGTAAAACAGGATATATGTTGGTTCCATCAGACAGTGAACCAGGATATCTGTTGGTTCCATACAGACAGTAAAACAGGATATATGTTGGTTCCATACAGACAGTAAAACAGGATATATGTTGGTTCCATACAGACAGTAAACCAGGATATCTGTTGGTTCCATACAGACAGTAAACCAGGATATCTGTTGGTTCCATCAGACAGTAAACCAGGATATCTGTTGGTTCCATACAGACAGTAAAACAGGATATATGTTGGTTCCATCAGACAGTAAACCAGGATATCTGTTGGTTCCATACAGACAGTAAAACAGGATATATGTTGGTTCCATACAGACAGTAAAACAGGATATATGTTGGTTCCATACAGACAGTAAACCAGGATATCTGTTGGTTCCATACAGACAGTAAACCAGGATATCTGTTGGTTCCATACAGACAGTAAACCAGGATATCTGTTGTTTCCATACAGACAGTAAACCAGGATATATGTTGGTTCCATACAGACAATAAACCAGGATATCTGTTGGTTCCATACAGACAGTAAACCAGGATATCTGTTCGTTCCATACAGACAGTAAACCAGGCTCTCTGTCCATTCCATACAGACAGTAAACCATGCTCTCTGTCCATTCCATACAGACAGTAAAGCAGGTTCTCTGTTGGTTCCATACAGACAGTAAACCAGGATATCTGTTGGTTCCATACAGACAGTAAACCAGGATATCTGTTGGTTCCATACAGACAGTAAACCAGGATATCTGTTATTTCCATACAGACAATAAACCAGGATATCTGTTGGTTCCATACAGACAGTAAACCAGGCTCTCTGTCCATTCCATACAGACAGTAAACCATGCTCTCTGTCCATTCCATACAGACAGTAAAGCAGGTTCTCTGTTGGTTCCATACAGACAGTAAACCAGGATATCTGTTGGTTCCATACAGACAGTAAACCAGGTTCTCTGTTCATTCCATACAGGCAGTAAACCAGGATATCTGTTGGTTCCATACAGACAGTAAACCAGGATATCTGTTGGTTCCATACAGACAGTAAACCAGGATATCTGTTATTTCCATACAGACAATAAACCAGGATATCTGTTGGTTCCATACAGACAGTAAACCAGGATATCTGTTGGTTCCATCAGACAGTAAACCAGGATATCTGTTGTTTCCATACAGACAGTAAACCAGGATATCTGTTGGCTCCATACAGACAGGAAGGCCGTGTTCGGGTAGTGCAGCTCTGCTAACTGATTTCACACAGAGAGAGCAGACTCCACTACCTGGAAAAGGATCATAGGTGCCCTCAGCTGGAGTTGTGGCTGTTGATGTGAAAATAAAAGGAAGTATTATCCATGTGTCCTTCAGCACGGCGGGGAACTGAACTAAGAAGGGTTGTAAACAACAAGTTCAACAATGACTTCACAACTGTGGTGATAAATGTATTAGTTCAAATTTTTCTTCCCTACAAAGTAAACAAGGCGTTTTTTGACTACAGAATTACAGTGTTCTGTACAGACAATCATTACAGTGAGATATACCCAAAGCAAGCTTTGTGTACAGAACCACAACCACAACAACCTACACTGTTTATGTCAAATGACAGTGAATGTGTAGTGCCTCGGCACAGAGTAGTATTGTGATAAATCACGAGGACAAAATAATCAATCTTTTGATGTTACAAAACTCTATTTTCATACTGTGCCACACTATAGCGAAGCACAAAGAACACATCCAAAACGGGACCCTATTCCCTATCTAGTGCACTACTTTTGACCAGAGACTTTACGGACCCTGGTTAAAATAATGTACTATATAGGGAATAGGGTGTATTTTGGGATGCAGACATAGTTTTTTGAGAAACAACTTGATCAGGTCTTATATTACACACTCATGCTGCAAGACCCTCTCGTTCCTGTAGACTAGGTTTCTGTTCACCAAAGGTCAAGCTGCAAGACCCTCTAGGTCCTGTAGACTAGGTTTCTGTTCACCAAAGGTCACACTGCAAGAGCCTCTAGTTCCTGTACAGTAGGTTTCTGAACACCAAAGGTCAAGCTGCAAGCCGCTCCAGTTCAAATCAAATCAAATCAAATGTATTTATAAACCCAGCCTAAAACCCCAAACAGCAAGCAATGCAGGTGTAGAAGCACGGTGGCTAGGAAAAACTCCCTAGAAAGGCCAAAACCTAGGAAGAAACCTAGAGAGGAACCAGGCTATGTGGGGTGGCCAGTCCTCTTCTGGCTGTGCCGGGTGGAGATTATAACAGAACATGGCCAAGATGTTCAAATGTTCATAAATGACCAGCATGGTCAAATAATAATAAGGCAGAACAGTTGAAACTGGAGCAGCAGCACGGCCAGGTGGACTGGGGACAGCAAGGAGTCATCGTGTCAGGTAGTCCTGAGGCCTGGTCCTAGGGCTCAGGTCCTCCGAGAGAGAGAAAGAAAGAGAGAAGGAGAGAATTAGAGAACGCACACTTAGATTCACACAGGACACCGAATAGGACAGGAGAAGTACTCCAGATATAACAAACTGACCCAAGCCCCCCGACACATAAACTACTGCAGCATAAATACTGGAGGCTGAGACAGGAGGGGTTAGGAGACACTGTGGCCCCATCCGAGGACACCCCCGGACAGGGCCAAACAGGAAGGATATAACCCCACCCACTTTGCCAAAGCACAGCCCCCACACCACTAGTTCCTAGTGGTAGACTAGTTCCTGTAGACTAGGTTTCTGATCACCAAAGGTCAAGCTGCAAGCCCCTCCAGTAGGTTTCTTCTCATCAAAGGTCAGAAGTCCAGAAACATAAAGGAGGGAACTTGTGTTTCTGGTGACAGAGGGGCTTTCTTTATAAATGTGAGATTGTTCATTAGCCACGGCAGATAAATTGAGACAGTCTATCTGGAGTAATTAATCAAACTCTGTCAAAGCACTGCAGTCATTTACATATTGCTGGCAGGCTGCATACTGTATGTCTCATGGAACGTGTGTGTGTGTGTGTGTGTGTGTGTGTGCCAGGCACACTGAGTCACCTGCACCATCTGGAGAAGAAGGCGTTGGGTCTGAGCATGTTGGAGCTCCAAGGGGGGCCTTCACAACACCCCGCCTCCTCAGCCCTCCGCAAGCAGCCCAGCCCTCATTACCCACACATGGATGTGTGTGGTCATTTGTCATGTTAATCACTGTTTTCATCTTGCACCTGATTTCCTTCTAGAATTCCATCAACTGGTATGGAGCCTTACTGTATGTGTCCAATACACCTGATCTGAGACTCAGGATGGTCTGTTTTGTTTCCATGTTACCTTGATCAGACAATAGACTCTCTACTCTGCACCATGTTACCTTGATCTGACAATAGACTCTCTACTCTGCACCATGTTACCTTGATCTGACAATAGACTCTCTACTCTGTAGCATGTTACCTTGATCTGACAATAGACTCTCTACTCTGTACCATGTTACCTTGATCTGAAAATAGACTCTCTACTCTGTACCATGTTACCTTGATCTGACAATAGACTCTCTACTCTGTACCATGTTACCTTGATCTGACAATAGACTCTCTACTCTGTAGCATGTTACCTTGATCTGACAATAGACTCTCTACTCTGTACCATGTTACCTTGATCTGACAATAGACTCTCTACTCTGTACCATGTTACCTTGATCTGACAATAGACTCTCTACTCTGTAGCATGTTACCTTGATCTGACAATAGACTCTCTACTCTGTACCATGTTACCTTGATCTGACAATAGACTCTCTACTCTGTACCATGTTACCTTGATCTGACAATAGACTCTCTACTCTGTACCATGTTACCTTGATCTGACCATAGACTCTCTACTCTGTACCATGTTACCTTGATCTGACAATAGACTCTCTACTCTGTACCATGTTACCTTGATCTGACAATAGACTCTCTACTCTGCACCATGTTACCTTGATCTGACAATAGACTCTCTACTCTGTACCATGATCTGACAATAGACTCTCTACACTGTTCCATGTTACCTTGATCTGACAATAGACTCTCTAATCTGCACCATGTTACCTTGATCTGACAATAGACTCTCTACTCTGTTCCATGTTACCATGATCTGACAATAGACTCTCTACTCTGTTCCATGTTACCTTGATCAGACAATAGACTCTCTACTCTGCACCATGTTACCTTGATCTGACAATAGACTCTCTACTCTGCACCATGTTACCATGATCTGACAATAGACTCTCTACTCTGCACCATGTTACCTTGATCTGACAATAGACTCTCTACTCTGTATCATGTTACCTTGATCTGACAATAGACTCTCTACTCTGCACCATGTTACCTTGATCTGACAATAGACTCTCTACTCTGTATCATGTTATCTTGATCTGACAATATACTCTCTACTCTGTACCATGATCTGACAATAGACTCTCTACTCTGTTCCATGTTACCTTGATCTGACAATAGACTCTCTACTCTGTATCATGTTACCTTGATCTGACAATAGACTCTCTACTCTGTACCATGTTACCTTGATCTGACAATAGACTCTCTACTCTGTATCATGTTACCTTGATCTGACAATATACTCTCTACTCTGTACCATGATCTGACAATAGACTCTCTACTCTGTTCCATGTTACCTTGATCTGACAATAGACTCTCTACTCTGTATCATGTTACCTTGATCTGACAATAGACTCTCTACTCTGCACCATGTTACCTTGATCTGACAATAGACTCTCTACTCTGTATCATGTTACCTTGATCTGACAATATACTCTCTACTCTGTACCATGATCTGACAATAGACTCTCTACTCTGTTCCATGTTACCTTGATCTGACAATAGACTCTCTACTCTGTATCATGTTACCTTGATCTGACAATAGACTCTCTACTCTGTACCATGTTACCTTGATCTGACAATAGACTCTCTACTCTGTATCATGTTACCTTGATCTGACAATATACTCTCTACTCTGTACCATGATCTGACAATAGACTCTCTACTCTGTTCCATGTTACCTTGATCTGACAATAGACTCTCTACTCTGTTCCATGTTACCTTGATCTGAAAATAGACTCTCTACTCTGTATCATGTTACCTTGATCTGACAATAGACTCTCTACTCTGCACCATGTTACCTTGATCTGACCATAGACTCTCTACTCTGTACCATGTTACCTTGATCTGACAATTAACTCTCTACTCTGTACCATGTTACCTTGATCTGACAATAGACTCTCTACTCTGTATCATGTTACCTTGATCTGACAATAGACTCTCTACTCTGTACCATGTTACCTTGATCTGACAATAGACTCTCTACTCTGTATCATGTTACCTTGATCTGACAATATACTCTCTACTCTGTACCATGATCTGACAATAGACTCTCTACTCTGTTCCATGTTACCTTGATCTGACAATAGACTCTACTCTGTATCATGTTACCTTGATCTGACAATAGACTCTCTACTCTGCACCATGTTACCTTGATCTGACCATAGACTCTCTACTCTGTACCATGTTACCTTGATCTGACGATAGACTCTCTACTCTGTTCCATGTTACCTTGATCTGACAATAGACTCTCTACTCTGTACCATGTTACCTTGATCAGACAATAGACTCTCTACTCTGTACCATGTTACCTTGATCAGACAATAGACTCTCTACGCTGTACCATGTTACCTTGATCTGACAATAGACTCTCTACTCTGTATCATGTTACCTTGATCTGACAATAGACTCTCTACTCTGTACCATGTTACCTTGATCTGACAATAGACTCTCTACCCTGTATCATGTTACCTTGATCTGACAATAGACTCTCTACTCTGTACCATGTTACCTTGATCTGACAATAGACTCTCTACTCTGTACCATGTTACCTTGATCTGACAATAGACTCTCTACTCTGTACCATGTTACCTTGATCTGACAATAGACTCTCTACTCTGTACCATGTTACCTTGATCAGACAATAGACTCTCTACGCTGTACCATGTTACCTTGATCTGACAATAGACTCTCTACTCTGTATCATGTTACCTTGATCTGACAATAGACTCTCTACTCTGTACCATGTTACCTTGATCTGACAATAGACTCTCTACCCTGTATCATGTTACCTTGATCTGACAATAGACTCTCTACTCTGTACCATGTTACCTTGATCTGACAATAGACTCTCTACTCTGTACCATGTTACCTTGATCTGACAATAGACTCTCTACTCTGTTCCATGTTACCTTGATCTGACAATAGACACTCTACTCTGTATCATGTTACCTTATTCTGACAATAGACTCTCTACTCTGTACCATGTTACCTTGATCTGACAATAGACTCTCTACTCTGTACCATGTTACCTTGATCTGACAATAGACTCTCTACTCTGTATCATGTTACCTTATTCTGACAATAGACTCTCTACTCTGTACCATGTTACCTTGATCTGACAATAGACTCTCTACTCTGTACCATGTTACCTTGATCTGACAATAGACTCTCTACTCTGTACCATGTTACCTTGATCTGACAATAGACTCTCTACTCTGTACCATGTTACCTTATTCTGACAATAGACTCTCTACTCTGCATCATTCCATAGCAGCTATGTTCTGGGACAAGTCAGACATCTATTTACTATACAGGTGGTATTAGTCTTGAAAAATCCACACTTAAAATCAAACAATAATAAAGGTCCAAAACGATGTAAGATGTAACGCTAAAATGTTCAGGACAGATGAGGAAACAAAAGTAGAATAAGAGATCCTACTGTTGTAGTGGTGCTGTGCTCCTCCCTCCCAGTCCACAGTCTGTCTTTATTAACTAACAAATGCCCATCTCTTGTTACCCTTGATGTGATGATTTGTTCTCATAAGATAGTCATCAAAGAGCAAGTCCACAGTGATAAGCCGTCCAGACCAGCCCTGCTATCAATCTCAGACAGTGGGGTTATCTGTAGGCCAGCGCAGCCTCCTCATCCCTCTCCATCTGATCTCAGACTCCTGACATTGATAGACTCTATCCCACATTTAATGGATAATGACATTGTTGTCCCCCACAAAGCGTCAGAGCACCAGATTGTGGCCCAAATGTCCCCTATTCCCTATATCGTGCACAGTTTTTTTTTATCAGGACCCATAGTAGTCTGGTCAAAAGTAGTGCACTATGTAGGGAATAGGGTACTATTTGGGACACAGCCTCAAAGAGACAAGCCAAGGAGCCAGGCGCCGGTTGGACTCACTGAGTAGAGAGCTGTTCAAACATGACCGCCCTCACTATCCTCCCTCCTCACCACTGGCCACACAGCAACTACCTCCCTCCTCACCACTGGCCACGTAGCAACTACATCCCTCCTCACCACTGGCCAGACAGCAACTACCTCCCTCCTCACCACAGCAACTACCTCCCTCCTCACCACAGCAACTACCTCCCTCCTCACCACTGGCCACATAGCAACTACCTCCCTCCTCACCACTGGCCACACAGCAACTACCTCCCTCCTCACCACAGCATCTACCTCCCTCCTCACCACTGGCCACGCAGCAACTACCTCCCTCCTCACCACAGCAACTACCTCCATCCTCACCACTGGCCACACAGCAACAACCTCCCTCCTCACCACAGCAACTACCTCCCTTCCTCACCACAGCAACTACCTCCCTCCTCACCACAGCAACTACCTCCCTCCTCACCACTGGCCACATAGCAACTACCTCCCTCCTCACCACTGGCCACACAGCAACTACCTCCCTCCTCACCACTGGCCACATAGCAACTACATCCCTCCTCACCACTGGCCACACAGCAACTACCTCCCTCCTCACCACAGCAACTACCTCCCTCCTCACCACAGCAACTACCTCCCTCCTCACCACTGGCCACATAGCAACTACCCTCCCTCCTCACCACTGGCCACACAGCAACTACCTCCCTCCTCACCACAGAAACTACCTCCCTCCTCACCACTGGCCACGCAGCAACTACCTCCCTCCTCACCACAGCAACTCCTCCATCCTCACCACTGGCCACACAGCAACAACCTCCCTCCTCACCACAGCAACTACCTCCCTTCCTCACCACAGCAACTACCCTCCCTCCTCACCACAGCAACTACCTCCCTCCTCACCACTGGCCACATAGCAACTACCTCCCTCCTCACCACAGCAACTACCTCCCTCCTCACCACTGGCCACGCAGCAACTACCTCCCTCCTCACCACAGCAACTACCTCCCTCCTCACCACTGGCCACGCAGCAACTACCTCCCTCCTCACCACTGGCCACGCAGCAACTACCTCCCTCCTCACCACAGCAACTACCTCCCTCCTCACCACTGGCCACACAGCAACTACCTCCCTCCTCACCACAGCAACTACCTCCCTCCTCACCACTGGCCACGCAGCAACTACCTCCCTCCTCACCAGAGCAACTACCTCCATCCTCACCACTGGCCACACAGCAACAACCTCCCTCCTCACCACAGCAACTACCTCCCTCCTCACCACTGGCCACGCAGCAACTACCTCCCTCCTCACCACTGGCCACACAGCAACTACCTCCCTCCTCACCACTGGCCACACAGCAACTACCTCCCTCCTCACCACTGGCCACACAGCAGCTACCTCCCTCCTCACCACTGGCCACACAGCAACTACCTCCCTCCTCACCACTGGCGCCACAGCAATTACCTCCCTCCTCACCACTGGCCACGCAGCAACTACCTCCCTCCTCACCACAGCAACTACCTCCCTCCTCACCACTGGCCACACAGCAGCTACCTCCCTCCTCACCACTGGCCACACAGCAACTACCTCCCTCCTCACCACTGGCCACACAGCAACTACCTACCTCCTCACCACAGCAACTACCTCCCTCCTCACCACTGGCCACACATCAACTACCTCCCTCCTCACCACTTGTCACGCAGCAACTACCTCCCTCCTCACCACTTGTCACGCAGCAACTACCTCCCTCTTCACCACTGGCCACACAGCAACTACCCTCCCTCCTCACCACAGCAACTACCTCCCTCCTCACCACTGGCCACACAGCAACTACCTCCCTCCTCACCACGGGCCACACAGCAACTACCTCCCTCCTCACCACAGCAACTACCTCCCTCCTCACCACTGGCCACACAGCAACTACCTCCCTCCTCACCACTGGCCACACAGCAACTACCTCCCTCCTCACCACTGGCCACACAGCAACTACCTCCCTCCTCACCACTGGCCACACAGCAACTACCTCCCTCCTCACCACAGCAACTACCTCCCTCCTCACCACTGGCCACGCAGCAACTACCTCCCTCCTCACCACTGGCCACACAGCAACTACCTCCCTCCTCACCACTGGCCACACAGCAACTACCTCCCTCCTCACCACTGGCCACACAGCAGCTACCTCCCTCCTCACCACTGGCCACACAGCAACTACCTCCCTCCTCACCACTGGCGCCACAGCAATTACCTCCCTCCTCACCACTGGCCACGCAGCACAACTACCTCCCTCCTCACCACTGGCCACACAGCAACTACCTCCCTCGTCACCACTGGCCACACAGCAACTACCTCCCTCCTCACCACTGGCCACACAGCAAACTACCTCCCTCCTCACCACTGGCCACACAGCAACTACCTCTCTCCTCACCACTTGTCACACAGCAACTATCCTGCTATGTGTGGTTGCTGCAAAGTACAGATAGTTTAACACGCACATACACACACGTGCGCACACACACCCACAAACATGACACAAACAACACACACAGCTAGACATAGATATTCAATAAATAGATATTCAATAAATAGATATTCAATAAATAGATATTCAATAAATAGATATTCAATAAATAGATATTCCTGGAAGCTGTAATATTATTATGAGTTGTTTTCTCCTGTAACAGGGTTGAAATCTGATTGTTCCATTTCCTGGGTACATCTGCATGTGAATGAAACAGAGGGCTATTGTTATGTTCTCAGTGAAAGGATATCTCTAAACACTGAACACCCCCCCCCATTGGCCCAGCAGGCCACAAAACTGTGTGTCCCAGCCAGGCTAAATCATCCTCTATGTACAGTATTCATGCTGGAGAATTGTGGCTACGCACACACACACACACACACACACACACACACACACGCGCTAATCTGACTAATTCCCCTGACCACATGGTCTTTGGACCAGGGGTTAGTGTTCCCTGGTGAACGTGTGTATTCTCAGTTTAACATCAGCCATTCCTCATTTATCTCACCTTCATTATCCAGTCGTCTGATAACGTCCTGCATGTCTTTGCAGCCTTGCGACCCATCTCAGTCGTTGACATTGGTAAATGGAATTCAAACATGTTTAAAAGTCGTCGGGCATCAAGTTGAAGACAAAGATTATACTGACCAGTAAAACAGTCTAACACTAAAAGCAGTCATTTAATATGCACTGAGCAAAGTTCAACAATGACTGGTAGTGTATCGTGCACTAACAGCCGTTACTTTGCAAACAGAGTAAGCTAGGTAGGGCAGTGTCCCAAATGGCACCCTATTCCCTATATAGTGCACGACTTTTAACCAGGGCCCACATGGCTCTGGTCACAAGTAGTGCAAAATGGCTGCGATTACACAGGCAGCCCAATTCTGTTATATTTTTTTCACTAATTGGTCTTCTGACCAATCAGATCAGCTCAAAAAATATATGATGTGAAAAGATCTGATGTGATTGGTCAAAATACCAATTAATCAAAAAAATATATATCAGAATTGGGCTGCCTGTGTAAACACAGCCTATGTAGGGAATAGTGTGCCATTTGGGACTACAGCTAGGTCTGTGTGATTTATTAAGTAATTGACTATTGGAGTCTGATGACACTGATGATCTCAGTGTGAATCCATTGAGTCTGGGGTGAAGAGATCCACGGGAACACTAAACCAACTCTCAATTACACAACTATTTCAAACAAAGTGTCCAATTACCAACACTCCTCCAGCTGACTCTTCACACAGCCAAGAAGCAAATGCTGGCTCTCACACCTCTCCTCTTTCCTCCCTTCTCAGGGGCACAAAGTGAAATAGGGGAAAGAGAGAGAGAGAGAGGGGGGAGAGCGAGAGAGGGTGAGAGGGAAGGAGAGAGAGAGAGAGAGAGAGAGAAAGGGAGGAGAGAGAGAGAGAGAGGGAAGGAGAGAGAGAGAGGGGGGAGAGCGAGAGAGGGTGAGAGGGAAGAGAGAGAGAGAGAGAGAGAGAGAAAGGGAGGAGAGAGAGAGAGAGAGAGAGAGAGAGAGTGAGAGAGAGAGAGAGAGAGAGAGAGAGGGAAGGAGAGAGAGAGAGAGAGAGAGGGGAGAGCGAGAGAGGGTGAGAGGGAAGGAGAGAGAGAGAGAGAGGGAGAGAGAGAGAGAGAGAGAGAGAGAGAGAGAGAGAGAGAGAGAGAGAAAGAAAGGGAGGAGAGAGAGAGAGAGAGAGAGAGAGAGAGAGAGAGAGAGAGAGAGAGAGAAAGGGAGGAGAGAGAGAGAAAGCGAAGGAGAGAGAGAAAGCGAAGGGGAGAGAGAGAGAGAGAGAAAGAGAGAGAGAGGGAAGGAGAGAAAGAGAAAGAGAGAGAGGAAAAATATGTAAATAAAATTATAGAGTGGATTGAAAACTAAATAGACACAAATCTAACAACATTTGCATAATGTGGCTTTTGTCCTCAAAATCTTTGGGTCTGTTCCAAATGGCACCCTATTCCCTTTATAGTGCCTATGGGCCCTGGTCAAAAGGAGTACACTATATAGGAAATAGGGGCCATTTGGGAGGCATATATTAAGGTTCACATCTAATTAGGTTCCCAGACTGGCTGGGCCTGGGTCGTGAGATAACGGGCGTCTGGTGGCAGTAACGGTCTATCGGTGGACTGAACGCCCAGTCTGGTCCCACAGCTCCTCTGGGAAAACTTAGGACAAATAAGATTCATGTTTTCCCCCAGTCCCCATGCAGTTCCGAGGCTCGTGTGACTGTCCCAAATGGCACCCTTAATTCCCTTTAACGGTCACTACTTTTGACCTGGGCCCATAGGGAATAGGGTGCCATTTGAGACGAATCCACAGTCACAGGCTGATCACACGGATAGTTAGGCCAGCTAGGTGATTTTCTCATGAGAGGCCAAGTGTGGCACTAAAAGGCTCCAGGCAGCCAGGGAGGAGAGGAGAGAAAGGCCAAGCTGGACCGGACACATGGGCAGCGGGCTGAGCCAACTGGCCCTCTGGTCCCCAGGGAGCTCCAGACAGGAAGGCCAAATGGTCAAGGCTGGGGTCAAAGGTTCAGGAGAATCCCACAGAGAGAGAAAGGAAGGCTTTTTGAGTGAGCATGTTGGTTGGAAAGAAAATAACCTTGATGTTGACTTCATGTTTTCACCTTATAGACTGGGTTAGCTGTTGCACAACCACTTGCAGTGGTTATGGTAGTTTCTGGTAAATGTAATCCAAAATGGACATTGATCATCAATACGCCCCTTGCATAACTCTTTGTGTTTTGTGTTGCCCCATATATTTAAATAACCAACTCCGTGGTCTTGTGGTTAGAGTCCACCCTGAGATTGGAAGGTTGTGTGTTTGATCCCTAGCTGAGTCATACCAAAGACTGTCAAATTGGGACCCAATGCATCTCTCCTTGGTATTCAGCATTAAGGAGATAGATTGGTGGTCCGGCCCTGCACTAGACTAGTGTCCTGTCCAGGAGGTGTACTGGTACATCAAGCTCCCTTACTACAGAAACAGGAGATAGACTAGTGTCCTGTCCAGGAGGTGTCCTGGTACATCAAGCTGCCTCACTACAGAAACAGGAGTTCTGCTCCTATGAGCCAAGGCTACTTACTTCCATGTTTAAAGGGGACATCTGAAGTGACTGTACAACCTTTTCATTGGTATATTCTGCAAAATAACATGTTCAGTAAAGTGTCTAGTCTGTGCTGATAAAATAGGTTCACTGAGACAATGCAATCCCCATTAGTACAGTTCATACCATTTTTACTTGATAGATGTTCCTCACTTGTTTTTCTGTCGGGTAATAACATATCATGGATGTTTAAAGCACAAAATAGAATAGAATATTTACAGATATTACACATTTTTACTCCAGTTCCTGTATGCCATATAACAGCGACAGCCAATTTAAAAACTGCAGGTTGCCGAATCCTTTACAAATTATAGCTTTGAAACCCTGCAGCATTACAGCAATTTGTCCAGCTCTTCTCCTGGCGTTGTGAGTCTCCGAGCTGAGCTAGTCTCATGAACAAAACAATAAACGTGTTTTTTTATTAACTGAGAAAGTAGAAATATACATGCTCATTCCCAAATACAGGTGCAAGCCACCAGTAGATTGATATTCTTTCACCTATTTAAGGGAACAAGGCGAGACCCAGATGCAGACACGGGAGGCAGATGGTGTTAGTCTTGATATTTATTAACCAAGAATGGTCGTGGACAGGAAAAAAAGTCAAAACCAGTTCAGAATCAAGGAGGTACAGACTGGTCAGGCAGGCTCGAGGTCAGGGCAGGCAGACTGGTCAGGCAGGCTCGAGGTCAGGGCAGGCAGAAAGTCAGGCAGGCAAACTGGCACAGAGACAGGAAACACCGAGATAAATACACCAGGGAAAATAAGCCACACCTGGAGGGGGTGGAGACAATCACAAGGACAGGTGAAACTGATCAGGGTGTGACAACCTAGGGTGTCATAGCAACAACATTTCTATTTCCAAGGCTGAAACATATATACTGTAACGGCTATCTGTCGAAGGAGAGGAGGACCAAAATGCAGCGTGGTTAGAGTTCATGTTTCTTAATAAGAAAACTAAACATGAACACAATTACAAAGTAACACGTGGCAAAACCGAAACAGTCCTATCTGGTGCAGAGAACACAAAGACAGGAAACAACCACCCACAAAACCCAACACAAAACAGGCTACCTAAATATGGTTCCCAATCAGAGACAATGACTAACACCTGCCTCTGATTGAGAACCATATCAGGCCAAACATAGAAATAGACAAACTAGACACACAACATAGAATGCCCACCCAGCTCACGTCCTGACCAACACTAAAACAAGGAAAACACACAAGAACTATGGTCAGAACGTGACATATACGACCCGCGTGGCACCCTATTCCCTATATAGTGCACTACTTTAGACCAGAGCCCTATTCCCTATATAGTGCACTACTTTGTACTTTTTGTTGTGCCATTTGAGACATAGTCATACACTTAAGTACGACAGTGAACAGAGTACAGAGACGGCCTTTTACAGTAGGACACAACTGATCTTAATGTTCCGGTACGTTACAAATCATAGGCTGAGACTGAAAGACAACTCCTTACGGTGCCATTAAAAATAGTTGCAAGAACTGCCAATCAGACCAAAGGTTAAGGCTGAGGAGCTCCTCTTCTGTCTTTATCATATAAACAGTTATTGGTCCATTAAAAGCAGCCATATGGAAGGTTCATGGTCAGTACAGGACTCAAGGAGTCTCAGAAGTTCTATGTATAGTTGATATACAATGTGCCATTAGAAAACAGGCCATGCAACCTTTTATTGACTATATGGAGAATCTCCCCCCACATCTCATTGATAATAATGTATAATATGTAGCCTACGGCAGGTGATCCAATGTCTCGTTATTTTAATTTTTTCTTATTGTATGTTTGTTTATATAATTATTATTATTATTTATTTTTGTTACGCTCGTCTGTTACTGTCACTTTGTCCTATCGTTGTCTAATATCTTTTCACTTTTGTTTTGAATGTTCTTAATTGGAAAATGCAAAAATAAAATATATATATTTTTTTATTAAAAAAAGAAAACAGGCAATCAATCAACTTTAATATCTCTAACAAATACAACCTTCCTTACTTTCGTCCCAGCTAATGCTCCTTTGGGGGTAAGCTTCAGGTATGTCCGTTGCAATAACAGCAGTGAAATGGGTATGATTGTGGTGTTCAGTTGACGTCTACAGTACATACGACCCACAGTGTAACGTACCTCACAGAGACAACAGCATTCTGCTGGATGGCGCTCAACAGAGATGCCTCAGGGCAAACAACACACAGTTGCATCGTGTGTGTGTGTGTGTGTGTGTGTGTGTGTGTGTGTGTGTGTGTGTGTGTGTGTGTGTGTGTGTGTGTGTGTGTGTGTGTGTGTGTGTGTGTGTGTGTGTGTGTGTGCGTGTGTGTGTGTGTGTGTGTGTGTGTGTGTGTGTGTGTGTGTGTGTGTGTGTGTGTGTGTGTGTTCGTGTGTGTGCGTGTGCGTGTGTGCATGTGTGTGTGCATGTGTGTGTGTGTGAAAACCCTACATACAATGTCCTACCACATCCATCCATTCAGATGCTCCTTGGGGAGGCAAGTAGACTAGCGGTTAAGAGCGTCCAGTAACTGAAATGTCGCTGGTTTGAATTCCCGAGCCGACTAGGTGAAAAATCTGTCGATGTGCCATTGAGCAAGGCACTAATTGCTCCTGTAAGTCACTCTGGAAAAGAGCATCTGCTAAATGACTCAAACATAAATGCCCTTTCAGTTGAAGACATAATAATAATAATGATAATAATAATACTGATATGACTAGGACTGGGCCCATACCACAGATAATAATGATATGACTAGGACTGGGCCCATACTGCAGATAATAATGATATGACTAGGACTGGGCCCATACCACAGATAATAATGATATGACTAGGACTGGGCCCATACTGCAGATAATAATGATATGACCAGGACTGGGCCCATACCACAGATAATAATGATATGACTAGGACTGGGCCCATACTGCAGATAATAATGATATGACCAGGACTGGGCCCATACTGCAGATAATAATGATATGACTAGGACTGGGCCCATACTGCAGATAATAATGATATGACTAGGACTGGGCCCATACTGCAGATAATAATGATATGACTAGGACTGGGCCCATACTGCAGATAATAATGATATGACTAGGACTGGGCCCATACTGCAGATAATAATGATATGACTAGGACTGGGCCCATACCACAGATAATAATGATATGACCAGGACTGGGCCCATACTGCAGATAATAATGATATGACCAGGACTGGGCCCATACTGCAGATAATAATGATATGACCAGGACTGGGCCCATACTGCAGATAATAATGATATGACTAGGACTGGGCCCATACCGCAGATAATAATGATATGACTAGGACTGGGCCCATACCACAGATAATAATGATATGACTAGGACTGGGCCCATCCCACAGATAATAATGATATGACTAGGACTTGGCCCATACCGCAGATAATAATGATATGACTAGGACTGGGCCCATACCACAGATAATAATGATATGACTAGGACTGGGCCCATACCACAGATAATAATGATATGACTAGGACTGGGCCCATACCACAGATAATAATGATATGACTAGGACTGGGCCCATACCACAGATAATAATGATATGACTAGGACTGGGCCCATACCACAGATAATAATGATATGACTAGGACTGGGCCCATACCACAGATAATAATGATATGACTAGGACTGGGCCCATACCACAGATAATAATGATATGACTAGGACTGGGCCCATACTGCAGATAATAATGATATGACTAGGACTGGGCCCATACCGCAGATAATAATGATATGACTAGGACTGGGCCCATACCACAGATAATAATGATATGACTAGGACTGGGCCCATACCACAGATAATAATGATATGACTAGGACTGGGCCCATACCACAGATAATAATGATATGACTAGGACTGGGCCCATACCACAGATAATAATGATATGACTAGGACTGGGCCCATACCACAGATAATAATGATATGACTAGGACTGGGCCCATACCACAGATAATAATGATATGACTAGGACTGGGCCCATACCACAGATAATAATGATATGACTAGGACCATACTGCTCCCACTCCCGCTTGGCTCTGACTGCACAGCGGCGGCCAGGCCAGGGACCAGAGAAATATGTATCCTTTTATCACATGTGACACATCAATGTTTGGGCTGTCTGTTGAAGCTAATGATTTTTGCTCATCTTTTCCCCCCATCTCTTTCAAAATGATAAAAACTGTATTTGTTAGGGGGTCATATATTAGACTGACACATGGCAGCAATTCGTCTGCTTGGGCGTCTATATAAATGCAATCTCTGGGATTCACACAATTACCCAGGAGTTTGGGATGATCTATTGTCACACAGCAGCGGTCGGCAGCAGATGGCATCAGACCACACTTAGGACTCTACACGCAGTGTAAGAGAACACGCTGGAGGCCTGTTCCCCCTCAGGTCCTCCCAGACACAGCGTGATCCTGCCTCAGATTGTTCATTGCTGGAAACACCGGGGCGGCTCTACTAATTACCCAGCATCCCTTGCCATCCCTCACAGCCCTCCCTCACACTCAGTTTATCACAATTGCAAATGACCACATTCAACAGAGAGATGTGTGTGTTTGTGAGTGTGTGCATGTATGTGTGTGTGTGTGTGTGTGTGTGTGTGTGTGTGTGTGTGTGTGTGTGTGTGTGTGTGTGTGTGTGTGTGTGTGTGTGTGTGTGTGTGTGTGTGTGTGTGTGTTTGTGTGTGTGTGTGTGTGTGTGTGTGTGTGTGTGTGTGTGTGTGTGTGTGTGTGTGTGTGTGTGTGTGTGTGTGTGTGTGTGTGTGTGTGTGTGTGTGTGTGTGTGTGTTTGTGTGTGTGTGTGTGTGTGTGTGTGTGTGCTTACACAGTGTTCTCAATCTTCCAGTGCACCATAAGTGTGTGCCCACCCCCCCACTCTGCTTTTGTCAAATCTGGGACATTTTATCCGGGAGTTTGCAAATGCGGTCTGCATTATATTTCACTTGGAGTCATCAGAAAAAAGGAGGGGGGAAGTGGGTAGATTTTTCTCTCCCAGTCCAGCATTTCTGTCTGTATATATATGCTGAGGTGCTTGATGAGAAGAGGCCTCAGCAATATTTGGTGTTATTGCGACAGCAGGCTGAGGGACAATATACAGCATTCTCCTTCATCTTTGAGTAATGCCGGCTGTTGCTTTCTTACGGGGGGCTGAAAAAAAGCTCACTATTTCATCAATTAAAGCTGTTTTCCGCCGTACTGTTCCTTGTCTTTGCGGGCGGTTTCATTTTCAGGATGCTTTAGTCTGTTTAGTCAGGGATGGAGATTATAAAGGGACTGGGAAATGTGATGTCTGTTGTGTAGGTATTCTCTATGCGGAAGACTGTGTGATTTGATACTTGTAAAACAGACTTGCCTTTCTTAATTGCCCCTGAGGGGATAAATAAAGTTGTATTGAATTTAACTTAATTTAATTGGATCGGTGACATTTCATATAGATCTGTAAACTGTGTAACAGCTTTAATTAAAGTTATTTAAAGGAAAGACAAAGGTTTAAATGCTCTTTGTCTTGCTTTCTGATGAGATGGTTTCTTTGGGTTAAACGGTGTGACACCAATTATTTCCAATGGATCAAAGGGCTCGGACTCTCTAGAGAAGTATGTTTTTACAAAACAAAAACAAACTCCAACTAAGGTAAATGCTCCTTTTCTCCCTCTCCTCTCCCTTCTTCTCCCCTCCCTTCCTCTACTCTCTCCCACTCCCTACCTCTCCTCTCCCTTCCTCTCCTCTTCCTTCTTCTCCCCCTTCCTCTCCTCTTCCTTCTTCTCCCCCTTCCTCTCCTCTTCCTTCTTCTCCCCCTTCCTCACTTCACTTCACCTCTCCTCCCCCTTCCTCTCCTCTCTCCCACTCCCTATCTCTCCTCTCCCTTCCTCTCCTCCCCCTTCTTCCCCCCCTCCCTTCCTCATTTCACCTCTCCACTCCTCTCCCTCCCTCTCCTCTCCCTTCTTCTCCCCTCCCTTCCTCTCCTCTCTCCCACTCCCTACCTCTCCTCTCCCTTCCTCTCCTCTTCCTTCTTCTCCCCCTTCCTCACTTCACTTCACCTCTCCTCCCCCTTCCTCTCCTCTCTCCCACTCCCTACCTCTCCTCTCCCTTCCTCTCCTCTCCCTTCTTCCCCCCCTCCCTTCCTCATTTCACCTCTACACTCCACTCCCTTCCTCTCTTCTCCCTTCCTCACTTCTTCTCCCCTCCCTTCCTCTCTCTTCCTCTCCTCTTCTCTCCTCCTGTAACCCTAATCCTCATCCTCCTCTCCTCCCCACAGGCCTCTGTCCCCCCTCAGCCTCTCTCTCTCTCTGTGACAGGACATTCTCCATCTGCTTGCAGGCAGTGTGTGTACTGGGGAAGCAGCAGCAGCTGCAGAGCCTGCCTGCCTAGTCCCTTTCCTAGCCCCTCTCCTGCCTTCTGCCATCACACACACACACAGGCACCAGCTGGGCACCGTCACCATCCCCGCCACCTCAACCTCCACTCCACTGCTAGGCCTGGCTGACTGTCACCTTCACATGTTACCTCACCTGACGGTGTCAATTAAAACGAACAATTCATCTGTCAACAACAAATCCCTAAACAGGATTGAAGTGATATATTGTTTAAGAGTTTAGAGGAGCTTACAGTAGCAGTACCAGAGGTGAGCTGCCAGAGCTGTACAGCATACGTTTCAGCACACAAGTCACCAGTGGTGTCATGTAGCCTGTAGTATAGATCTGAACTTTGCACTGATAGAATCCTAGAAAATGTCCTGATGATTACGTGTGGAATAACAGTACAACAAGCAGGTGAGCTTCAAAGAGCATCCTGTCTAGCGTGGAATCTACACATGGACCTAAACGCCTACAGGTAGTGATGTCTGCAGTGCAGCTGGTGAATGTACTCTTTAATTGGACATCCTCGAGCCTCTGAAGGCAACTGCTCATGTGTTTCTTTCTGATTAGTGAAACCAGATGTTGAACAATACTAGACGGGTCCTTAAACTGCCCAGCTCTACAGAGTAGGACATCATGCAAGTCCTGACAAACACACAGGTGCAACCTTTAGGGAAGTAGGCTTTGGTTAGGTTTAGGTTTAGTTAGGTTTAGTTAGGTTACTTAAATACAGTAGGCATGTATGCAGTAGATGCGCACGGGCATGACATCTAACATATTAATTCTATCTAAAATACACAAATATTTAATGGACGGATAAGGAGACTACATCCTTCCAGTAAACCGGTGTGATTGCCTGAATAATGTCATGTATTTGCGATGTGCATATCACAAACCATGTGTCATTTTTTGTTGCTTTATTGGTTAGTGGTGTTGCTGTGTCACAATGCAAATTCAGAATGAAAGCACCAGGGATGTTTAGTATTAGAGTGAACCATGAACCCATAATGATCATATGAACATGACAAGAGATGCATTATTAATTGTCTAACAGTTGATTTCGTAGAGACCAAAAGCCTGTAGGCTATACACGGTATGATAATTACGGGGTGAACAGTAGTTACAATTCTTCAAAGAAATGATATGTCATCATAAAATTGCAGGAGAATGTGCAACGCATTGCAAAGCTGGAAAGAATCTCCATTCAAAACTGTGAGAAAGTGCTGAATAAAATGTAATGCGTTGCATGTAAGCAGGTGCGATGTAAGCCTAGTTTCAACTGATACAGAAAGACTTGAAGTAAAACAAACATTTCCATTCTTATCTCCAAAGAACATGGTGGTGAGCTCCTTAAAAATAAAATGAGATGGGGAGACGAGTAGCCGCCTTTATAAATCATTCTATCCCAATGTTGCTCCCCAGAGATTTCTGATGGATTAAATTAAGCACTTCCATTCCATCTCCCACCTGATCGCAGCGCCGTATAAATCCCAACAGCTGATCAACTGTCTCCAGACACCAAGCACAGAACACAGAGAGAGGCTGCAGCAACAGTGAGAAAGAGAGAGAGAGAGAGAGAGAGAGTTAGAGAGAGAGAGTTAGAGAGAGAGAGAGAGAGAGAGAAGTGGAGCGGTGATGGTCCATCAACTGACATTATTATTTTTCAGCCAAATGTAAATAGGCTACCAATCAGAGTTGGAAATAATTGGAAAGCAATAAATAACGCTGACAAGTGCTACCCATTTTTTTGTTGCACTCTTACAGTACAGCAGCTTCTCTCGTGTTTTTTGCATTTCTCCTCTATTGGCACGCGGGAGAAAGAGGCGCACTCTGCAGGGTGCTTTCAGCTCGCTCCTCCGTCGTACGCGAGCCTCTGAGAGGGAGCTATCCAGTGCTGAAGTTGCATTTCTTCCCTTCGCAAGACACGGCGTTGCAGGTAGAACAGAGAAACCTAAGCACTACGGGTTGGCTGGGGGTTTGTTTGACTGACTGGGTGT
The DNA here is from genome assembly GCF_002021735.2 of Oncorhynchus kisutch. Lineage (NCBI taxonomy): Eukaryota > Metazoa > Chordata > Actinopteri > Salmoniformes > Salmonidae > Oncorhynchus > Oncorhynchus kisutch. The sequence continues at coordinate 1,920,442 of NW_022261979.1, read as the reverse complement.
CTGATACTCTACGCAGCCAGGCATCCAAAGCTCAGCCTTAAATATCCAGCTCTACATTGGCGTTGCATGAGGACAGTAACCCTGCCCTGGACGGTTGTTGTTTCGGTGCAACACCAGAAACATGCCAAGGTCTTTCCTGGTTAAAAAGGTGAAGCTTGATGATTTTTCATCCAGTGATTTTGAGAGTTCTTATGGACGATCCAGGACCGACGTCAGTCTACGGATTCACGATAAAGGTAAATATAAACATTATTTATAATTCGGAATGTTGATTATGTTATATATATATTTAGCTTATTATGCACGGTGTCTTTTTTTGCCACGTTTGCACGTTTTTGTGCTGCATTCATGAATCAATCTGATTCCATTGTTATATTAGTTTTGACAAACACACCTACCTATACATTTGTAGGCTAATTCTACCCTGTATGATTTTGAAACAAACCAATTGAATGTGGAAATAGCCTATCGCACCTTGCCTACTCGGAAACATGGGGAGGAATGATGCTTGTGTTGCTGATGCAAAACTTCTCCACAACCCACAAGTGTGCATCATATATCTGCACTTAGGCACCAGCATGTACACAAGAGATTGCATTGCACCTATATTACCCGTTATGCCTTGGAACACGGGTGTATAGCCCTATTATTTAGACATTATGTCAGTCAGAAGGCTGAATCATATTTCATGATGATGTGTAAACTAGCCTATCCATCGCTTCAGACTGGCTGTATAATGTTGCCTCATCATCTCAGTAGGTTATGTTGTTAAATCATGTTTATTCTCACTGTGTGGAATTGGCAACTATAGGTTAATTATTAACGCATAAAAGGGTCGTGCTTCCAGATAAATAAAAACGTTTTAGACTCGCCTAAAGCTTAATAAACTGCATAGGACGCATAGGCTTTGGTGATAACGTGCTGTAGCAGATTTCAAGTGGAGAAGTGCTGCCTGTAGCTTGTTGTATCTATTAAGCAGATTGTTCCCACTTGAAGAATCCCCGCGCGACAATGAGTAATTGAATTAACATCTTGTTATTTTTCACACCAGGGTACATTAGTGACTACATCAGCCCGTCTGTCTACGATGGAGAAAGCGACGGTGCCATTAAAGTTCCCTCTCCGGAGCCACTCTACGATGGAATCCACAGCGACTACGGCGCCCCAGACTCAGACCAGCCTGACAGTCCGCAGTCGGACGTCACCTCCGGCTACATCAATGGGGACACCGCGGTGAGTGATTGCTACACCGTGGACGCGTTTTACATCACGGACGGAAGGTCACGGAGGAAAGTAATCAGCAGCCCCAGCAGCAGGAGCATACAGCGTCACACATGCAACGAATGTGGAAAAACCTACGCCACGTCTTCCAACCTGAGTAGGCATAAGCAGACCCACCGGAGCCTGGACAGCAAGATGGCCAAGAAGTGCGCAACCTGTGGGAAAGTGTACGTGTCCATGCCAGCAATGGCCATGCACCTGCTCACCCATGACCTCAAGCACAAGTGTGACATCTGTGGCAAAGCTTTCAGCAGACCTTGGCTACTGCAGGGCCACATGAGGTCACACACGGGTGAGAAGCCCTTTGGGTGTGCACACTGCGGAAAAGCGTTCGCCGACCGCTCCAACCTGCGCGCGCATATGCAGACTCACTCCGCTTTCAAGCATTTCAAATGCAAACGGTGCGACAAGACCTTCGCTCTCAAATCCTACCTGAATAAGCACTACGAGTCCGCGTGCTTCAAAGGCGCGTTCTCGCCCTTGAGTCCTGATCTCGATGACTCTCCATGACGTCCACATTAAAAGTGCAGACAAAAACATTATATTTTTGGTTGACTAATTCTGCCAAACCTTTCCTAAAATCCACCTCAACTTCCAGTGGAACCACAATAATAGCACAATATTTCTGTATTCTCATTGAAATCCACCCGAAGGAATTACTGATGATCTTCGCATGCACTTAAAAATCCTCTTCCTCCTCCAGTCACGTGGATAGAATATACCTTCCACCGCGCGTAAATATGAAATCATATATTTTGAAATGTGACGAAGATGACAATACTGGATTGCTCCAAACAAAAGTCGAACATTTTAATGTTGGATAATAATGTACTGCTGCAACTGACCATACTCTCCGTTGAGGTAAATGCCATTTATGTTTGTATTAATTCCTTAATCTATTTATTTATGTATTTATTTATTTATTTATCTATTTATACATTAGGCTATTTATATGTATTTGTTTATATAGTATGTCTGACATATTGGTCTGTTTTTATTTGATATCACCACCTATTATTTGCACTTTAATGTGTGAATTTGCCAACCTCTCATGAACAGGCCAAAGCGTTGTCACTTATTCTTCGTTTACTACCATTTGAAATCATTGCATGCAAAAATGAAATCTATGCCAGTATCACAAAGCTTATGATTTTTTTCTTCTCCAAAATCTAGATAGTATCTGTTGGCAATATTTCTGTTGAAGCCACATGACGAATTATAAAGCAATAATCACTTAATGCATGGTATTTTTGAAAATGATTATGAACTATTACCTACTGTATAGCAGTTTTTAAAATCAGGTAAGTTTTACTCCAATACGCATCTATAGTCATACAAAAAAATACAACATCAGGGAAAATGCCAATGTAGTGTTAGTGAAACAACAAGAAAAGGACCACATCCTCTTTTCCTCTAACGTCATGCATTGCCTGCCTCTTATTTCAACAGTAGTGTTAGGACCGTAGGCTTGTAGTACTTCAGCTCCCAGCATCTCAGAACATGTATCCAAATCTACAGGGCACCCATTAAGGTCATACAAAGGTCAAACACCTTCTGGGTCCCCAATGGCACCCTATATTCTATATAGAGCCCTATGGGCCGTGGCCAAATCTAGTGCACTATATAGGGAATAGGGTGTTATTTTGGGATGAAAAACACTGGAACCCACTATTGACTTAAGGTGGGCAAACTTTGCACTGCATCCACACACAGCTTGATGGACAAGATGCCTTTCTTTAACCTCATTGGTGTGCCATAGATTTGTCTATAATAAAGCACTTCATTTACACCTTAAAAAGTAGCACAATGAACCTAGAGATTCAGGTAGAAAAAACAAGAACTCGTATTAGCTTGACCTCTGTTTTGTATTTCCAATAAAGAATGAATTAATAATAATTTATTGCAAGAGGCTTTGTAAATAATCCTTTGGAGTAATCATTTTTACAGCTGTAAAGAATTAAACAAACCTTATTTCAGGAGATATCTGGAGGGAGGAAAATGTCCTTTCCAGTCAGCATTCAAATGATGTAAGCACAAGACACAACAAGGCATTGTCACTTCATAATAAAGAATAATATTAACAAAATCTCTTGTCTGTCTGTTAGTCACTTGTTTTTATTTGTTTGTATCAAATTTCACAATGTATACTATATCACCTTATTAGCCTAAAGTATATCTTCAAGCATTTGAATCCAAAGTTGAAAGATAATCCTCAGAGTAAAGCATGTCTTCACCATCCTATAGGAAACAGTGCTGTACATGACCTTGTGTTTTAACCATCATCCTTACTACTGTACTGCTCAGAGAGAAAGTGAGAAAGAGAGAGAGAGGGGGATAGAGAGGGGGGAGAGAGGAGGGGGAAGAGAGAGCAATTGGGGAGGGAGAGAGAGAGGGGAGGGAGAGAGAGAGAGAGAGAGAGAGAGAGAGAGAGAGAGAGAGAGAGAGAGAGAGAGAGAGAGCGAGAGAGAGAGCGAGAGAGCGCTACTTGGGTGGCTGTAGCTACTGTAGCATAAATCAGATGAGGCCATGTAGCCCTTTGAGGGGGCTAAAAGACATTTCATTCCTCATAGATAACCCTTATCACTCGATAGCTCTCTTGACTGCATTTAGAATCAGGTCTATGACCTCAAAATGGATAGACAATTTCCTGGGAAGTGAAATTACAATTTTGGCTGTGAACTTGCTGACACTTACTGAATGAGGGACAAGATAACACTCATTTCTGACATTCTGGTTCAAGGTACTCTGTAATCAGATGTGTGGACATGATTGGTTAACTTGACGGCAACCAATAATGTCAATGCACAATACATTTAAAAATGCCATTAGAAGTGCTGCTTTGACTTGAAAATGTAAGTCACTAATTGACAGACATTATACATTTCACATTACGGAGGCAGTCAATGACCTCAGAAATAGGAAAACAATGTGTGTCTCTGTCGTGACCATGGTGATCTGTGCAGGCGGCGGGATAGCTGTTGAATTGCTATATTCAGGTGGAGTGAAACTCTTAGTAGACAGGTGGGGAGAAAGGGAGCCTGCCTGATCACATGTGTTTTTTGATTGATGCATGACATTGTAACTGGTCAACTTGTTATACATCACTCTTCCTACTCCCCCCCCCCCCCCTCGATATGGTTGAGCTGCACTCCACTTGTTCATTTATTTGACATCATCCTGACCTTGTTCATCAACTCAATAAATCACATATTCCGGAACAAAAATCCCATGCAACTCCCAATGGGATTCATTCTGCTCTACGGAGGCTCAGGCCCCGATTTCATCAATTTATCAGGAATCATTATAATCTGCTTCATGAGATGGCCTACGCAGGTTTTATCAGGAATCATTATAATCTGCTTCATGAGATGGCCTACGCAGGTTTTATCAGGAATCATTATAATCTGCTTCATGAGATGGCCTACACAGGTTTTGTCAGGAATCATTATAATCTGCTTCATGAGATGGCCTACGCAGGTTTTATCAGGAATCATTATAATCTGCTTCATGAGATGGCCTACACAGGTTTTGTCAGGAATCATTATAATCTGCTTCATTAGATGTCCTATGCAGGTTTTATCAGGAATCATTATAATCTGCTTCATGAGATGGCCTACGCAGGTTTTATCAGGAATCATTATAATCTGCTTCATGAGATGGCCTACGCAGGTTTTATCAGGAATCATTATAATCTGCTTCATGAGATGGCCTACGCAGGTTTTATCAGGAATCATTATAATCTGCTTCATGAGATGGCCTACGCAGGTTTTATCAGGAATCATTATAATCTGCTTCATGAGATGGCCTACGCAGGTTTTATCAGGAATCATTATAATCTGCTTCATGAGATGGCCTACGCAGGTTTTATCAGGAATCATTATAATCTGCTTCATGAGATGGCCTACGCAGGTTTTATCAGGAATCATTATAATCTGCTTCATTAGATGGCCTACGCAGGTTTTATCAGGAATCATTATAATCTGCTTCATTAGATGTCCTACACAGGTTTTGTCAGGAATCATTATAATCTGCTTCATTAGATGGCCTACACAGGTTTTATCAGGAATCATTATAATCTGCTTCATGAGATGGCCTATGTAGACTGGGGTCTCAGGAGCTCCTGGGATATTGTTCTATAGCAGGAGTATGGGTGCTACCCAAATGGCACCCTATTCCCTATATAGGGCACTACATTGGACCACAGCCCATTTGTCCCTGGTCAAAAGTAGTGCACTATTAAGGGAATTAGGGTGCCATTTGGAACATATCCTATATCAGCACAATGCATTAGTCCACAGGAGACAGCTGTAGTTGTACTGGGTTTCTCTCACACCTTGGTTGGTCTGTTGGCTTCCTACATCCCTCTACCGTCACTGCAGTTTAATGTCAGACTGCCACTCCCCTGGGCAGCACTTAGGCCCCTGCAGGCAGACGGCTGAATAGTACAGTAGGCTTGTCTTCATGCTGACGGCCTTGCAGAAAGACAGGGGGTCTGCTGAGTTCCATGTCCATCCCTTGTTTGCTGTTGATGGTGTGAATGATACTGACCACGAACTGAGAATTGTGTAACAGTACAGTTTTGTTTGACGGGGTTCCAAAGGTAATCTACTAGTTCAGCCATGGCAACTGACAACAGCATCTCTGCCTGTTGATTTATCCTGCTATTTGTTGAATCTATCTGTTAGAGATCGACATCAACTGGTGTGACACTTGTACAACAGACAAGTGGTTTTATAAAGCCTCCCCTATGTGCATGTCTCTCCACATACAAACCAGATTCCACTTGGCTAGGTAAAGGTATCCTATAACAGTCTCTGTAGGCAGGCAGCATGCAGGAGTGCATCACAGCACCAGCTAGCTACAGGTTGTAGCAACAGACAGACAGACAGACAGACAGACAGACAGACAGACAGACAGACAGACAGACAGACAGACAGACAGACAGACAGACAGACAGACAGACAGACAGACAGACAGACAGACAGACAGGGAATAGTGCCCCCTCAGAATGCATTAGGGCTGATTGGTGAGGACGTGGTGAAAAGCGTTGCTTTCAGACATGGGTCTGCGTCCCAAATGGCACCCTATTCCCGACCTATATACAGAGTGCACTAAGCCCTATGGGCCCTGGTCACAAGTAGTGCACTATGTAGGGAACAGAGTGCCGTTTGGGGCACACACGGTGTGTTCATCGTCACTTGGCTGAGAGGGATACTGCTTTGCCACCTCATAGCTCTGACTAAGAGACCGTGGTGTGACAGAGAGCCCTTAAGCCTGTTCAGTTAACAAACAGTCCAGGATAGAAGGAACTGGTGACGCATGTTGCTGGCACAGAGGTCTGTTTCTGTAGACCAACACTAAGAGTGGGTGGGAGGAGGACAACAGTCAGTGCTTTCACTCAACAGAAGCTTGGAAGGAACGACCACAAACAACCAATAACTATGTATGCTTGCCAGAAAAACTAAACATCCACAACGAACGAGAAGATAATGAATGAAATAATTTATGAAGCTATCAATCATTTATAATAAGCTTTGAGTTTTGAGTTACTTTCTCAGCTGGGCTGACTCCTGCTTGTGCTGTAGCTAGGCAAATATTTTCAGGCGGAAGAATGTGTTTCAGGGGAGGTGGGGAAAGAGGAGGTGAGGGGGAGCTAGCTCTGACCCAGATTGGCTGACATGCAGCTGAGGCAGCTTCCACCGTACAGGCAGCAGGAGCACAGCACACCACAGTACATTTTTAATGGCAACCACTTGAACATTGGCACTTAAAGGACAGTGGAGCTTCTGTTGCTGAGTGTAGTTGAACCTCCACTGTTTAATTATGTGCTCTTGTCTGTTAAATGGTTGGCTCCTAATTGTATTATTTCTGGACTGCTATGTGTTGTTACTGGCGGTTTGTGAGGTTGGTGCTACTTGTCAGATAGTTTAGGTTCATCATGATGTGTTACTGTTTCCTGCTGTTCACGCCTGTTGCTCTGATCTTGTGTTTGATACAGCCAACTGAAACTATTTCAAATCTGATGAGATCACAGAGCAGAACCCCAGTTTGCCCTGCATGTGATACGCAGAAGACCCCAGATTCTGATACATAAAGAGTTGTCCAGGAGCACCTCTTTCTCCTCTATAGCCGCTGCTAAGCGATACGTTGTTTATGAAGATGTCCAGTGAATGTGAAATGTGTTGACACCACAACACAGTCCAGACTTGGATACACATCATCCCAAATGCTAATCCATAAAAACGTGTTTTAAATTGGCTGTTCTGTTTTGCTTGTTTACAGCAGGTCATTTAATAGGGAAGTGTATTGTTACCAACATTAGGAGAATAAAGGCACTTACATGGCATCCATTCTAAAACCTGGCCCAACTCTTTATATATAACTGTCTCTGGAGGGGCCTACTTCTAGACATGAAGGCTGGTTTAGGGTTTAGAGAGTGGCTGGTGCTTTTGTTTCGACCTCTCGTTCCCATTGGAGGAGAGGAATTAAAACATCATGCATATTCAGTGGGAATGAATGAGGAGGAGAATAGAAGCCCTCCACCTGTCTTTGATCTAAACGGCTGGGCATAATGCAGCCAGATCTTTGGGTTGAAACCACTGGAGTTGAGTTGCGGCAGGAGGGTCGGCACAAGAGAAGGTCTAGTGACTGGGAGCTATTTCATCTCCCTCCCACTGACTGCATTTCACTGAACCGACCGTTGTGTTGTCAGAATGTCAAGTGATCGCTGATCATGGGCTGTAACTACAGTCATAGCCTACAGTCATCGATACGTCCCAAATGGCACCCTATTCCCTACATAGGGCACTACTTCGGCACTATATAGTGACTAGGGTGCCATTTGGGATGCAGTTATGGCCTCCTCACTATGAAGAGATGTTCTCGTATTCAGTGACCATTTCAGCCACTCAGGCAGGTTATTGGGCACAGTATGCAGCCTGAGGCTTTACAAAATACCTTTTGGTTTTAGGAATTCAGAACCAAGGTAATTATATGAATTATGTCATGTGCCCGATGTTTCAGGGTAAACATGTGTTTAACAAGGTCAGTGTTGGTGACTGGGAACATCCTGAAAATCTATTCTGCAGTGATATGTCATTCAGTGTGATTCACATCTCCACTTTGGAGTCAGACATGGAACCACTGAGAAGTGAGCATAGTAGAAGATATCATTGGCCCTCTTGACAGGAACAGTGACATTCAAACCAATGTGTTGGTCTTTGACCAGAAAAAGCCCTCATCCCAACAAGTCGTTGGATGTGAGATGAAGGACCTGCAGCGATGTCTTTCAGGTCTCCCATGGCTGCTTCTGAGTTACACTCCTGCATGGTTGAATAAGTACAATTTGGGCTGGTCATCTCTCAGGCTCTCAGTCAGGGATCATGACTATCTACACATGGTATGGCCCAATAGTGTGAACATGGTATGGCCCAGCGGTGTGAACATGGTATGGCCCAGCGGTGTGAACATGGTATGGCCCGGCGGTGTGAACATGGTATGGCCCAGCGGTGTGAACATGGTATGGCCCAGCGGTGTGAACATGGTATGGCCCAGCGGTGTGAACATGGTATGGCCCAGCGGTGTGAACATGGTATGGCCCAGCGGTGTGAACATGGTATGGCCCAGCGGTGTGAACATGGTATGGCCCAGCAGTGTGAACATGGCATGGCCCAGCGGTGTGAACATGGTATGGCCCAGCGGTGTGAACATGGTATGGCCCAGCGGTGTGAACATGGTATGGCCCAGCGGTGTGAACATGGTATGGCCCAGCGGTGTGAACATGGTATGGCCCAGCAGTGTGAACATGGTATGGCCCAGTGGTGTGAACATGGTATGGCCCAGCGGTGTGTACATGGTAGGGTCCAATAGTGTGAACATGGTATGGCCCAGCAGTGTGAACATGGTATGGCCCAGCGGTGTGAACATGGTAGGGTCCAATAGTGTGAACATGGTATGGCCCAGCGGTGTGAACATGGTAGGGTCCAATAGTGTGAACATGGTATGGCCCAGCGGTGTGAACATGGTAGGGTCCAATAGTGTGAACATGGTATGGCCCAGCGGTGTGAACATGGTATGGCCCAGTGGTGTGAACATGGTATGGCCCAGCGGTGTGAACATGGTACGGCCCAGTGGTGTGAACATGGTATGGCCCAGCGGTGTGAACATGGTATGGCCCAGTGGTGTGAACATGGTATGGCCCAGCGGTGTGAACATGGTATGGCCCAGCGGTGTGAACATGGTATGGCCCAGCGGTGTGAACATGGTATGGCCCAGTGGTGTGAACATGGTATGGCCCAGCGGTGTGAACATGGTATGGCCCAGCGGTGTGAACATGGTAGGGTCCAATAGTGTGAACATGGTATGGCCCAGCGGTGTGAACATGGTAGGGCATGTCTGCTAAATTAATAACATGCAAATGTACTATCTCTCCATCTCATTCTCTCCAGGGCCCATTTACACCCCCTTCCCTCCATTTCAAACTGCTCTACTGACAACCCTGTCCTCTCTCTGTAGAGGACTGCTACTCTACTGACAACCCTGTCCTCTCTCTATAGAGGACTGCTACTCTACTGACAACCCTGTCCTCTCTCTGTAGAGGACTGCTACTCTACTGACAACCCTGTCCTCTCTCTGTAGAGGACTGCTACTCTACTGACAACCCTGTCCTCTCTCTATAGAGGACTGCTACTCTACTGACAACCCTGTCCTCTCTCTGTAGAGGACTGCTACTCTACTGACAACCCTGTCCTCTCTCTGTAGAGGACTGCTACTCTACTGACAACCCTGTCCTCTCTCTGTAGAGGACTGCTACTCTACTGACAACCCTGTCCTCTCTCTGTAGAGGACTGCTACTCTACTGACAACCCTGTCCTCTCTCTGTAGAGGACTGCTACTCTACTGACAACCCTGTCCTCTCTGTGATCACTTTCTCAGATAGCTAAGCCCACACATTGTATGTTAGTGTAATAGATCATGTTTAGAAGTAGGCCAAGTGAACACACATCCAGTAACTTGCCGGTGCAGAGAACAACAAGTCCTGAAAGTAATACACACATCCACACACTGTTGAATGCTTCCGCAGTTTTAATGTGCAACGCTTCAACCTGAACGTCTCCATGAGGCTGTTTACAATAAATCATATCAGTTTGACCATGTTCCATCCTTCCAGGCAGCCCTGTACCACATCGGGTCAACATTACGTAAAACAGCCTTTATAAGGAGAGGGAGCCTCTTAATTCTGGGTAATGACATCCACTGTGCTTTCCACAATACACTGCCCTTAATATCCTCTCGGATCCACTTTGGATTCTTTCACATCTGATAAGAGGCTGTTGGAGCAGAATGCTTCCTGTTGGGTACAGAGCTGTGGTAACCACTAACCAGCAGCAGCATCCCAGACAATGCTGAGAGCCACTGTGTGACTGGGCTCTCCTATCTGTGGTCTCTGTGCTGCATTCTGAATGGAATGGAATGCAGCACGGTATCATACCAGGACCAGTCTGAATGTAATGCAGCACGGTACCATAGAGGACCAGTCTGAATGTAATGCAGCACGGTATCATAGCAGGACCAGTCTGAATGTAATGCAGCACGGTATCATAGCAGGACCAGTCTGAATGTAATGCAGCACAGTATCATAGCAGGGCCAGTCTGAATGTAATGCAGCACGGTATCATAGCAGGGCCAGTCTGAATGTAATGCAGCACGGTATCATAGCAGGACCAGTCTGAAGTATCATAGCAGGACCAGTCTGAATGTAATGCAGCACGTAATGCAGCACGGTATCATAGCTGGACCAGTCTGAATGTAATGCAGCACGGTATCATAGCAGGACCAGTCTGAATGTAATGCAGCACGGTATCATAGCAGGACCAGTCTGAAGTATCATAGCAGGACCAGTCTGAATGTAATGCAGCACGTAATGCAGCACGGTATCATAGCTGGACCAGTCTGAATGTAATGCAGCACGGTATCATAGCAGGACCAGTCTGAATGTAATGCAGCACGGTATCATAGCAGGACCAGTCTGAATGTAATGCAGCACGGTATCATAGCAGGACCAGTCTGAATGTAATGCAGCACGGTATCATAGAGGACCAGTCTGAATGTAATGCAGCACGGTATCATAGCAGGACCAGTCTGAATGTAATGCAGCACGGTATCATAGAGGACCAGTCTGAATGTAAAGCAGCACGGTATCATAGCAGGACCAGTCTGAATGTAATGCAGCACGGTACCATAGCAGGACCAGTCTGAATGTAATGCAGCACGGTATCATACCAGGATGAGTCTGAATGTAATGTAGCACGGTATCATAGAGGGCCAGGCGAGGAGATGCAAGCTTACAGCCAGGTTGAATGAGATTGGAAATCGGCGCTCTCAAGTAACGCTCTGAGTGTTTGCCTTGTTTCAGAAGTCAGCACTCTTGTTCATGTTTTCAGCTCCAGTGACTCACTGGGCTGCGTCGAAGAGAGATCCGCTGCTGCTATTTCAGCACTTTCCACTGCAATCGATTCAGCCAGCCCTGAAGGGGAAATCAGGCCCATCATGTTCCTTACAGAGATGCACGCAC